>NC_084914.1:14806775-14994275 GCF_949316345.1 Pungitius pungitius
CCTACAAAGCCTATTCGCGGCCCCAATCAATGTCAAATTATAGGTTATTTATTGAATAATCAAAAAGGTATTATGGGTCTGCCTGGCCGACCAGCATGAAGTGGCTGACAATAGGGAGAGAAGGTGGTGGTGATGGTGGTGGTTGTGGGGGACTATTCATCAGCCTAGCTGCCATGCATGCATTTGAAATTAGGGTAATCAGTTGGCATGTAAACAGTAGGCCCAGCAGCTGGCTGCCAGACAGCCCCGGCTATTACTCACTCGCCAGTTCTCATCACTGACAAGTCCGAGTCTGTGTGTGTGTGTCCATGTGCGCTTCAATGCGTGCATATATTAGATGTTAGGGAGAATGCATTTAAGGGTCAGTGGTATTTATATTTGTCAGACAGTGTGTGTGTGTTCTTATTTGTGCTAGGTATGTCAACTTTGGATCCCTTTTAACCTGGTCGTCAGATAAAGTTTGCTCAGTAGAGCAGACTCCACCTGTTGATGAAGACCAGGGGGCAGAGCTCCAGGTTTTGGTGAGGCATCTCACTACCTTTATTTTATTTTCTCACGTTTGCCGTTTATTTAAGCCAGCCACGTTTTATACCAGCACAATTTCTAATATGTGGTTTTCAAAATTCCTGAACTCGCACTGCTTCAAAAGATACTACATATAGTGGTGTGGATACATTGGCATTACATCACTCAAGGGTTGTCCTGCCAATGGTGGCATGACTACACACAAAAAAAAAGAAAGAGTAATCAATGCCGAAAATTGTAAGGGTTACAATTTGAAACCCAGAGGCCTTTGGCCACTTGTAAACTAATCTGCCAGGGCAGCCTTTGTGTCAGAGGTCAACAGACATCATTACAGCGGGTGTGCAGGGGGCAGAGGGGAGGGGCGGGTCTGAGTGTGTGTGTGTGAAGGGCAGATGAGAGGGCAGGGCTGGCCCGCTGTGGGCAGATCGTCTTTCTCTCCAGAGCTTTGGCCCGAGGATTGGCTGCTCGCTGCTGGGCTGAGATTTGGAGGACAAGGCCGGGCAGACAACTCCTAGTCCGTGTTTTAAACGGCAAACCCAACAAACAAGGGAGACTGCGTGCAAGCAGCTGATCGAAATAATTAGTTGGTGTGCGTCTGACGGAAATAGATGTGCACGTCAAGGGATATTTGGCAGGAGTCATATGATTATTATTTACAAGGGATTATAAAGAGGCCGATAAGGTTTCTCTCTAACAACTTTGACCATTGACCTGACCTTCAATTCCCATAATGCAGCATGTTTACATTGCTCAACGGGTCAAATTGCTCTTCCACTCATTTCTCCTAATCTCTGAATTGTGTTTCTTATTTCGGCGTATTTTTCTCTCTTTGTGTGGACAGCAAGTGCAAACGAGGGCGTCTCAGTTAAAGGGCCGGATCATACAATTTCCAACTAAATTATATACAAAACACTGTATATCGATGAGACTAGGAATATAAGCATGTACATTACACACATATAAGTCCACATATGTCCTCATACGCGTGTGTTCTCACACTGATGGAGGTTAAGCCCATACCTTCGGGGTCTGTCTCTATGTATTAAATAAAGTGGCGTCTCGGTCTGCTCCCCTTAAACAGCCCTATCAATCTGACCCACTTATGGACCCCATAAATTACAAGCCAATCACAATGCCCCACTAATGCTCCAGATGGAGCCTCGCAGCGCAGGGAGGTAGGGATCAAGGAGGTACAAAAGGGGAAAAGGAAAGGAAAGAAGGGGCGCGAAAGCAGATGAAAAGGAGGGAACTATAGTGACGTAGAAAGTGCGAGAAAAGAACAAAGTAATACAGATATATATATTTATCCACTCCTCTATGCATCTGTCCATCTATCTGTCTCCCCTCTATTGCTTTTAAGGCCTCAATGCTGTTGACACTTATTGCATGTCGCCATATTTTCATCCTTCAAAAAGCATTAGAAAAGCCAATGCTGGGGCGAGGTAAGTGAATTAGGATTGGTTTTTGCCTCCCCTGGCCACAGAGGGAGGTAGGGTTACCCACAATAAGATCAGAATGAGACCAATTTTGTTTCCGTTGCCATTCAAAACAAACAATGGGCACCTAATAGCCCTGCAGCATCTGTGGCCTCGCTCGGGCCAAAACACACATGATGGCCCTGGTCGATAGACGCCGACAGCTAGATGGACGAGAGGAGTCGCGTGTGTGAGCTAACGCACGCGAGAGGGCCGGCCGCACACTTACGCAGGGCCATGGGCTCGCAGGATTATTTTCCCTGATAGCCGCAGGTTAGCGGGTTGCTGTAAAAAGTGGCCTGAGTGCTTCTGAAGACACCGATCATATCAGCAAAAAAGAGGAGAATAAAGGGGTATTGACTCAGAGGAGCGGACAGAAAAGGGGGAAGAGAGAAGGAGTAAGGATTGGTGGTCACGTCTAGCCAACAAACACCGTAGGTGATCTAATCTGGAGGCATTACACTCTACACAGACAGGCAGCGCTACTATTTGAGGATGTGGCTGGGTGTGAAAATACTTAATGGCTACAGCTCGTTCATTCATCTTTCCATTTTCGTTGGGTTCAGAACAGATTCTCAGAACAATTGAGGAATTTGAAGATGTGAATTTGGATTAGGATATTGGGATTGGCCAGTTCTATTCCATCCACCTTTCCCAAAATGATCCCCTTGACTTGAACGAACATCTATAAAACATTTTTGATTCATCAAGGTATTTATTTTTCAAGTTATTATTTTTTCTTGAGATCATTGTTGAAAGAATATATTCGGGTTTAGTAGTAATAGTAATTTTTCCTATTTTCTCATATTTGTCTAACTAAAATCCATCTCCATTCCCTCTCGTAACCAACCAAGAGAGATGGAGGAGGGGCTTTAATTTTATGTTGCACCTTAAAATCTACTCCTAACTCAAAGAAACGCAAGTAATCATTTGTGATAACAGGGAAAATGTCCGCTAGTCTAATATGCCCTGTGGCTTCTACAGTTAGGGAGGATGTTCCACGTGCAGCGGCCTGACCTCACACTGCCCTCAGCTAATGACATTAGGACAGACACCTTGGTGCTGGAGCGGGGTCACTCTGGGTGCACCTATACACATGCATGCGGACATGAACACACACCTATGAACATGCATACACACACACAAAGACCCGAGTCCCCTGGGCGAGCCGTTAAAGAAGTGGTCGTCTCTCATTATGGCCCATTAGTCAGGTGCTTCTATCAGCTCTGTGTGAGTGTGTGTGTGTGTGTGTGTGTGTGTGAGAGAGAGAGAGAGAGAGAGTATAGGGTCACCCTTCACTGGCTAACAAGTGGGGTAACAGAGTTAGCAAAGGAGAGGCAGAGGGCGGAAGAGGGGTACTTACACCTGCCTACACACACACACACACACACACACACACACACACACACACACACACACACACACACACCCTGGGGGTATCGATTGCAACCGACATTTCACCTTTGCCTCTGTGACCTCCACAACGATGTGTTTATTTACTTCATCGGCAGCACACCAACGCACAGGCAGGTGGCATCTCACACACACGCACACATACACACACACATGTAAACGACAGGGCTGTAACGTCAGTTTGGATAACCCTCACAGCGCAGGGAGAGTTGCGCTTCTTGAAGTCATACAGCTTCAGCTGAGACCACAGAGACGAGAGTCACTGGAAGGAGGTGAGAGAAGGCCGCAGACTACGGTCTGTAAATAAAAGCTTTTATTGGGACGTGGTCTCTAGCCTATTAGGGATACATTTGACCTTCTTCACAACTAAAGCACTTGATCATCATCACATCAACATTACATACATTGTTCTTATCTGTGAGGTTTGTGAGGTTTCCAGCTCTTCCAGATGTGTCAGTGGGTCACTGAAGGATCTAGTTTATCAGCGGAGTGGAATCTGACCTTCCACCTGGTTGCTTTTTATCCAACACACAGTTACCTGCACTACCCTGTTATCCCCCCCAACCCGTCCTCCACTCCCCCCTTTCTTTTCTCCTGACACTTCAACTGGCAACATTACAACACACAGCAGAAGGGTCTTAAGATACGCAACATAGACTTTTATGGGTCTGCCAGCCCCTTGATGAACTTTACCTCGATCCGCCGCAAGAGAAGGCATGAATACACAAGGGAGAAGGATGTGTGAAAACTATTTTTATAGCACAAATAGCCACTTGATAACCCACAGGCTTTGCTAATCCCAATATATCAGTAATTGTTTGGTGTGGTGGACAAATCACAAAATGAATTATTCTACTTAGCTTTATAGTGCTATAAATGATACAAGTAGGACACAGCAAAGTCCAAACTTGGGGGGGGGGGAACCACTCCCTGTGGTCGAACCGCTTCAGTAAATTAGTAACATTCAATGTAGCTTTGTTTAATTATCCACCGACTCCAATGGTAAAATGGGTCGGTCAGGGCGATAAATGCATGGCAAGGATAAGTGTTCATGTGCTATTTGTGTATCAAGGTGTCTCAATGCGCTCGTGTCTCAGTTTCCTATTTTTTTGCATTCAGTATGCGACTGTGCGTATGCATATGTTTGAGTTGTGAGCATGCTAGTACATGTCATCCATAGTGATTAGTAGTAAAATTTTAATGGGGGATCCATACATATGTCTAGCTGTCAGCTTTACGAGCGGGTCTCCACTATGCCAGCCCAGAGTACAGGCAGCCAGGACAGAGACGCTGTACACACACACACACACACACACACACACACACACACACACACAAGCACAACGGCATCTTTTTTGCGGTGCCACAGGGGCCAGTGCTGTCAGCGCCGGGTGCTCAGGGCCCTAAATGAAGGCATCAAGCGCTCTCATCCCCCGCTGTAATAAAACCCAGTCAACAAGCCCCTGCTGCAGGCAACACATAATGGGCTTTTTATTTCCGTTTGGTCGCCCCAGTATTACAGCCCAGTTTGGTGAATGGAGGACAAGGTGGCCTCAAGGTCAATGGCAGAGCTGGAGGGTGAAGGGGAAGCACCTCTAGGTTTTAGGTATAGTGTGTCTAGGACAGTGATTCTCAACTGGTGGGTCCCACTAAAAACGGGCCTTTGCATGGGAAAATAAAAATTGAAAAAAAATAATTCAATTTTATTTTGAAGCGGAGTGTGTTTTTTTTTGCCGGCTCGTCCGTCCATGTTTTCAGTCAAGCGCGGCAATTAGGGTCCCGGAGCCAGACCAGTTGAGAAGCACTGGTCTAGGATACACTATACCAACTAGAGGGCCTTAAAATGGAAGATATATTTAAATGTTCTTAAATTACCATCTGATCTGATCTGATCTCTATAAGATAAAATCCTGCAATGTGTTTTTGGTGAATTTAATTTCCAATTTCAAATGAGGTCCTGAATGCAAGTTGTACCGGGATGTTTGCTGAAAAGGCCAAAAATGTACAAAAAATGTACAAAGAACTCTGCAGCCATGCTCAGGTGCAGGCGTCCTTTGTGATAGTGAAGACACAGTCTCCCTGATGACACCAGAAGATAAGATAATATGTTGCATTGCAATCCAATGAGACCACACGCCTGTCATTGCTGGCAACATTTCTAGTGAAAAGTTAGCAGTAACCACTGAAACATCTCAAGCAGTGGCAAAGGCCGACCTTTGGCGAGCTGGCAAAGGTCAGATAGCGGCAAAGCACAGTCGAATTGCAAGAGTTAGTTTTACCTTTCGCTGCGGACTTTCACGCCCAGAGAGCACCTGCAGCCAATCAGGTTGACCTATGTTATTAAGAATCTCTTCCCGCCGTTCTCGCGGGTGCAGAAAACAGTAATCACTGGAGCTTTGCTGCTTCCTGGTGTGCTTCCGGCGTTACGCTAATGAGGAGAGCAGTTTGGCAGCAGCACAAAAGAAAAAAAATCCACTGCGACCCCCGGCGATCTCATTTCCCAGTACCTGCCCCATTTAGGGAGCAACAGGAAGCAAATGATCTCTGCTGAACAAGGGTCAGGGGTCGGCCCGAGTTGTTGTGCTGGAGCCTAACTAGCGGCGTGTGTTGAAGGCATGTTGTGTGTATCAGAACATGATACTCCACCCAGTGGTATTCAGTAATGAGAGGGAGAAAAAAACAACAGAGAAACCGACTGTAAACAGCGACAGGTGTCTTGTAAGGTTAGAATTACCAGGTCGCGCATGCATGCACACACACACACACACACACACACACACACGCACACACACACAGACACTCAGACACACACCTGCGAGCCACCATCTGGTAATGCTCTGGAGAAACATTTGAGCGCTTTGTTCTTGTAACTGACAGGATTATCCAACGTGGTTGAATTCCAAATGTCTTCAGTGAACTATTGGCCATCAATTAGTAAATCATTTAGATTCTAAAGGTAGAAGAGACAGAAACAAAGAAATGGACAACATGAGATAGTGGTAGGTACCAGCAATGTACTGATACCATGAACTAATTTGTTAATTAAGGTGTATTTTTTATCAGGGTTATTAAAATCTTACTGTATGTTTAACAAGGTCTATTCAGAAAATGAACTTTGTTGCTGTTATCAATGAAAGGACAAACTAGAATAGGTTGGGTTCGTCATGCTCTGTTTTTCTGTATGGTGAAGTCGATCTGACATGATCAATGTGATGTTGAGAAGAAAATGATGAAATCCGAAAGGCAAAGTTGTAGGAAAGAAAATGTCTTATATTAAACAAGTCTTTTTGGTATTCAACAGTTTATTATCTAGTCTATTTATTGACTGAAACCCAAATACTTCAGCACCACCCCTTATGGGGAAACACTGACTTTGGGCTCGGGTGGTTTTATAGTTTGGTCTGCAGGGTCTTCATAAGAGGTTCATGGAAAAACCTCAGTCCTGACCAGTTTGTGGAAGAACAAATTATCTCAGAACTTTTCTTCTGGCTGAATGGGACCAAGTTCCAGAAGCCATTGTAAAAGCGCTGATGCAAAGCCTTCCTATAACATTAGAGTGTTGTAAAACCTCAGATTTCATCATTTTTTCATTATTTTTAAAATCACATACGCTGACCTAGTTTTGTCCACATGGTGTACTTTTACGAGCGTAGACGGTAGACAGTGTTGGTTGGCAATTAAGGCAATTGATAAAAGTTGACACGGCAAGTTCTCTCTAACTAATAGACTTTGAAGAGATATGCCATTATGGAAGTGGCTAACCATCACTGAAGTACTTAGTGAACGTCTCCTGATAACGCCATCGAGACTCCCTTTTAGGTGATACTTTACTTAATTGAGTGTGAAGCCTTTATCACTATCACGACAGAGGGATGGATGGATGAAAAGGAAGAGCCGGTGATCGAAGATGAAGGTGAGGACAGGGGAGAGAGACGTCAGGAGAGGGAGAAAAAAGGTGGAGAAAGGGAAAGACGACTGAGGAGGTGAACAAGCGCCCCTCAGCAGATGGAGTGGTCATATAGGCAGGTACCCTCCAAATGAACCTCCACCCCTCCTCTCGTATTAACCCCCATCCCCTCCACCCCATCCCCCGCGGTACACTGAACCCCACCACTCCGTCATGCTATTACCTCCCTGTCTCTTTCATTATCTGCCATGAACTCCGGGTAACCTCGTCCCGGCCATTCTTTATGTCACGGGCCGCAACGCGAGCCGTGATTTAGGCCCATCCAGTTCACCTAATTTGATTTCATCATCACAGGGCGCAAACTGGGGTGGATGGAGGGGGGTATGTTGTGGGAAAGGAGAGGGGAAAGGCACGAGAAGGTGATGGTGGGGAGATTGGAGGGGAAGAGGTAAAGGGATCTCGGGGTAAGCACTGGCTGAATCACTTGAATGGGCTAATCAAGAAATCAAGCCCTTCGTCACATGGCCATAATATTCGTCCTAAAAGTGGGTAAGTATTACGAGGCCCAATCATTAGCTTACATTAATAGCTTCTTCCTCCTCCCCCGTCCTATTTGTTCTATTTGGTACTGATAATTTCCTCCACTTTAACTTTTGTAGCTCCCTTCGATATCGGCCAGCATACTACACATTGACTTGCTGTACGGCTGTGGTCAAACAGGGCGGAGATACTTTGAAACATTGATACGTTCAACGTTTGATACGAAAGTTGATCAGATTTTCCAGTTTCAGCCAGTGCCCCAAAACACCACAGGTCTCACGTTTATGTCCAACAAGGACACGATATGCATTCTAGATGGCTCTTTTCTTTTAGTTTCCTTTTATGAATTATATATGAAATGTTATTCAATGATATTATGATATGGGTGTACCATGGGAAACTTTTTTCCCATGGTACCTGGTAATTATTGTCTTTTTTCTTTTTGTTCTTAATATATATATTGTATGATATATGCTAGTTTCAAGCATTCTATATTCTATTTTCATCTGTCTGTTCATACAATTTATAAAAATCTCTCTTGGGTTAGGGTTGCGAGAGAAAAAATAGAAGACACTCAAAAGCTGCCGATAGCATGTTTCTACCAATGACACCTCCACCTACAGCGCAGTGTAATGCACCACGCACGACACTCACACACACACCCATGCATGTGCAGAGATGCACATTCAGACCGGCAGACGAGTACCCCCTCCTCCGTTTGACACACAGACACAGACACTGTCATTGCGGGGTAATCATCAGCCATTAGGATACATGTGGAAACACAACAAAGCAAAGTGTCTTCATAGCCAAACCGGCTATTATCTTTCACTCAATACACCATCAAGGGAAGGAGGGAATTTACAGAGTCAGGCAGTTAAGGCCATATATGTAGTTAACTTCCAGTTCAGCCTCAAAGAAAATGACATTATGTCTTTGTTAGCCTGTTATGGCAAGGAGGGGGAGGGGAGGAGCGGTGGTGGTGGTACAAGGGCAAAGGAGAACAAAAACAACGTTCAAAGAGGAAGTCTAGACGGAGTACCAGAAATGATACTCCTCTTCCTCTCCACGTTCTACTCCACCAGGCTCGCCTCAGACGGACCGACACAGAGGGAGTAGCAAGCACGAATTGAAGTCTGAGTATACACACGGGCCTCTAATTCAGCTTAAAAGAATATTCTGTTTACAAACCAACTCCTGGATGGTTGGGATGAAAAGGAGACACAGATTGAATATGAGACGCTGAGTGAATACAAATCCATAAGTAATGACATCAGTATTTTGCGTCCGACAACAGGAACCATCTATTAAAGTCAGAGGACGCCTCCTCACTCTTCAGTATAACTCTTTGATGGGAACTAGATGGTAATGTGTAACGATTGCTCAAATGTTATTACCTTCTAGAGGGGAAGAAAAATGGTGATCTATTTTCAGTGTTTGGGAGCGTTTTGAGTGTGTGTGTCACAAAGTAAACGTAGACACTTGTAAAGACCTCTCCTGTTCCACAAAGGCTGTTTCATGCTCTGCGTAAGCACTTGCACACAACAGCTGACTGCTACAAGAGCTGTTCACCAGTCATTCAATCAGCTGCCCACTGCAGTACCGAGCATGTATTGGTGTGTGAGAGCAAATCAGTGACAGGTGTCGAGGAAAAGTCAAATTGGGTCGGGAACGGAGCTGTAGGCAGTCAGTAGTGAGGGTAGTAACCCTAACCCCTAACCCTAACCCGTAGACTACGAGTACCAATCCTGCTTTCTCCAAAGTTAAGTAAACAAACAAGCAAACATACAACGTTGAGTAGTCACCCAACCGTATGTGGACTATTGTTTCGGAGGAACCTGTCAATCAAAGTCTGAGCTGAAACTAAAGAACCTATAGTGCTGTTCCTTGCTCTAACCTTCTTCCTATCCATGCTAAGCTCTTGGTTTACATGGAATGGTCCCTTCTCTGCGTTGTATCACACACACCAAAGCAACACTTGCAGTTGCCAGAAACTCACAAGATGCTGATGGCTGTCACAAAAAGTGTGTTGCTTGAGGCCTGTCATGGTGGATTTATGACCTTGAGGGGACTCAAATCGGTAGCTAAACCCCTACCATTAATGACGGGGAGGATGACTCGGCACTGAGGAAATAAGATGCAATGAACGCGGTATTTTACCTGCGTTCATTACTATGTATACAAGTGCTCCTTTTCGCCCCAAAGAATCCCTCCTTGGTGAGAAGCGTCGCTGACGCGGCAGCCGAGCAAACATCCCAAGAACGTGACACTTCAGTGAGGACTAAATATTTAATCAGTGCCAGTTATTTTTTGCCAGGTTATGCCTCCATCTGGGTAGCAGCTCGAGCTCACTTGTGTGACCACAAAATGAAGGATTAGAAAAATGACTTGTCTGCATTCCTCTCTAACGTTTCTCACTCAGTCCCTGCCCTTCTACGCAGGCATCATTACTGCTACTCCGCTGAATATGCAAAGACCACATGTTGAACTCGGCGAACGCCAAGATATCATTGATAATGATCACGGCGACGATGATGATGTGTGTGTATGAGAGGCGAACACAGTGGGCGGGGTGCCTTGCATGAGTCACTGTGCATGGTACATAGGGTTTATTTTGTATGGCAAGAACTGGTGTCTCTGCATTTCACCGGCGTGTGTAATGTCCATATGTTCTATTTTTATTTCATGGGGATTATGTGGGAAATACGCGTTCATTTGGACGGCGTTGCCGTCACTCTGGCGTGGGCGCATATTGCGAATCAGGATTTGATTGTTAGCGTTCCAATTTCTGACACAAGTGTGATGTGACTTTGATTTCGAGGCAAATAAAGAGACAAACGAGAGGCACTTACCTGGAAGGAGAAGCCAAAGACACAGAAAGAGTCAACATTAGGGAACTTTACCAAGCAACATGTGGCCTGTATTTCCACATCCAGCCCTCTCTGAGACCACGTAATGATCTTTATGTGAACAAAAAAAAAGAGGACTTATTTCACAGTACCGCAAGATGACCGTAAATCCAGAGATACATTATTGTTCACCGCGGTAATTGTATGAATAGCAGGCATGTCAACAGTTCTATTCATGTCCTATTTGAGCCTGTGTGTGCGGGGGTGTACAGGTTTAATGGCATCCAGTAACACAGAAACCACTTGTTAAATTCAAGTCGAGGAAACAGACGCACTGCACACAACCGCAACCTTCCCTCCTCCCTGAGCGTCTCCTCTCTTCCCTCCCTTCCTCCGTCCCTCCACCTCCACCTCCGCCCCCAACCCCTCCCTCCTTTACACTGTGGTGTAAACACAGATTGTTAGGTTAGGGGTTAAAAGTGTTGTGCTTAGATTCTCTCAGCACTAATCTGATTTCTCCTCTCTTTGCGCGTCTATATTTATTTGGTTTTGTCAACACTCACGTCTCCCTCTCTCCCCCTCCATCTCTCTCTCTTTCTCTCCCCCCTCTGCCAGCGTATTGATCGTTGCTAATGGATTGGCTCTGATTCCGGAGACGTCTAACATGCTTTCCTATCCTCTTATTTTCACCCGGAAATCAATGAGGAAAGGCCTGCAAATTTAGACAGGATCAAATTTTAAGGAATCTACAGCGAGATTCTGACCCGGCGGAGTGTGAGGAAGGAGAGGGAGGAAGAGCATGCCACGGTTTGGTATCAGGAAACAATATGCAGCTTAATGTTGAAGCCTGCAGCTGTGATCACGATGACTTCAACAGGCATCGATATGAAAATGTGAAACGTCAAAGAGATCCTCTTTCCAGATTGATGAAAACCGCTTAACAGCAGTTTTCCCCCGTTAATTCCTACTAAAGTTAGAGGTAGCATGACATGATATATGACACGTATCATGAATAAGGTACGTCAAACACAACCAAAATTGGCCGTATCGTTCTGCTCTAAAATGATTTTTGCTTGGTGTTATTATGTGGAATTCTGGAAATATCCAAGCATAACTTTGTAAGTATTGAGCAGTGAGGTTTTAATGACAGTAATTCAATATATATATATATACATATGTTTATACTGTTTATATACCTGCCTACACAACATGAACTGGTTGTCAAACCTCTCTCTGACAAAACACAAACGATCTCACACAGACCTTTTACGTGAAAAAACTATTTCTATAATATGAATTCATAGTATGTTGTACATTACATTAGGATTTGTACTATATTTGGCCTGTGAAAGTGGATTTTATGTAGGTGCAGCCTCTACTGTGACGTTGCATTCATTTCTTAATCATTCAGTACTTACCTGGAACTTAAACTCTATTTCCCTTTTTACTCCATGTTGTTTTGATGGTTAGATCTGCTTTACTATAATTCAGGGTTTTCAGCCAAAATGAATTGTCCGTTTTATGAAATATGATGCAAGAAATAATTAGTATTTCAAATCAGCTCATCAACTTTAGCAGCCACTTGATTACGTGTTAATATATCATAATTTCATTCTAATAGCAATGCAGCAACAGGGACATTTACACAATGAGTATTTACTCTGAATTGCTCATAACACCTCCATGCTGTTATTTGTAAAATTGTGAATGCAAGACATTTTTATTTCCATCTTTAGGGATGATTTTTCATTAGGTTATTGTTGCTTTTACTTGGCAAATCATTAGGATCTGAGTGTGATATTTCTGTCCACGTATCGACTGCAGAGCCCCACATAAATATAAATAGCAGTTTGACATTAATCAATGAGTAGATCATCCACCATGATACACCACGCAGTATCTAGCTTTCCATCAGGTTTCCTTCCTTGCTTGGTGCTAATTTGGCCCCCCCTGTCCCCCCAAAAAAAGCCAACAGGAGGGTGCTTTCTAGCTCTAGCCCTTTGACCTTCATTCACTGTGTGGTTAAATGTGCTGGGCTGCACAAATAAACACACAAACACACACACACGCTCAGAAGGATAAGCATAGACAGAGACAGAGGTCCCCACTGCTGCTCAAGCAACGGATAGAGCTGTGTTAAATCTGAGAAGGCAATCAATGACCAATGAGGAGGGAGTGTGACTGTGTGACTTTGTGTGTGTGTGTGTGTGTGTGACATGCAGGGGGGCAGAAGGGCCCAGCAGGTTTGAAACTCTATCCTGGGGCCAGATCATTTATAAATGGGAGGATATTGATGACTGGATGCGTGTGTGTGTGTGTGTGTGTGTGTGTGTGTGTGTGTGTGTGTGTGTGTGTGTGTGTGTGTGTGTGTGTGTGTGTGTGTGTAGGTGTGTGTGTGTGTAGGTGGGAAGATATCAATGTGCTCCCTGCCTCTTCACACAGCAGAGCAAATTGGAGAAGTTGTCAGGAGTCACAACATGAGGGGCCAGCCAGCGGATGGAAAGGGCTTCAGGCAGGATGGCGCTGAGCTGGTGGCTGAATGAGAGGAAGGCCCAGGGCGTGATGGGATCTGGGGAACATCTAGATCTATAATTTAATCTGGTATTAGGATGTGTTGAGATCTTTCCCGCCTCTTAAATGAAGGATAGTTTCATGTTTAGTGGACACAGTGTTTTAATAGAGGGATGCAGCCTCACTCTGCTGTTTTCTGCTCCAGTAACTCCATTGGACACAACTGGCTCCCACCATCATTTAAAATAACTTAAAGATGGCAACTTGGAATATCTAAATTAGTGCATTAGGACGTATTTTTAAACATTTTCTGAAATACAAATGAAGGTTCGTCTTATTAAATACCTGATTATTTGAATAGATTTACGAAACAGAATTCATTTTAGAGTCAAAGGTTTTTTATGGGGGGGGGGGGGGGGAAATCACAAACAGCTTTTTTTGCCAATTGTTTGCCATGATTACAGGACAAAAATGTTGTTTAAATCATAATATCAATAATATATAATCCCCTTTTGTAAATATCTTCAGAATATATTTATATGAATGCAAAAGTGGAATGTTTGGTGAAGGCCCATTTTTTGACATGCCAGCATAAACCGTTACCAGTTGGTCACTTACAAGATGAATCTGTTTTGTCTCGCACATTTTTTTAAATGTTGTGTTTAAATATCAAAATGAAGCATTAACCTTTATGGAATTTAGTAGAAATCTACAGAGGCTAACAGACAAGTAAAATATAAAAAAATATAATTGTGGATTCTGGAGTTGTTTTTTTTTTCGGGTTCAAAGGAGACACGTGAACAGGTACGTACACAGCGACAGCAGTGATGGGCACTAGGATGTAGAGGTTGGGTAAATGGATGGTAGAGGGACTCCTCCCCCTCCTGAGAGCTACTTTCAATCCCCCCCCCCCACCAAAAAAAAAATCCCTCTCCTTCACCCCGGCACTTTCCCTCTCCCACACACAGCAACAGAGTGGCTGCCTCTTTGTCCTCTTACACAAACATTCCCACAGAAAACCATTTACCCCCTTTTTACTTACTACCCCCCCACCACCACCACCTCCCTTTCTGCCCCCTCAAAGGTTGTGTGCAGGCAGAATAGAGGGATCCCGCCTCACTTTCTCCGTCCTTGCCTCCTCCCTGCTTTTTCCTCCCCCCAGATTTCACACAACCACACACACACACACACACTGATGCAAACATATGCGCACATACAAACTGAACCCACCCGGTCAACAGCTGTACATGAGGTGACAAATTGGGGTCTTTGTCTGCTTAAAGGGGTGTGGGGGGGGGGGACCCCTACTTTGCACACACACAAACACACACACAGACGCACACTGAGCCGTCCACCTCTATTGTGGGCAAGTTCCACTGCATATCAGACAATGCATGTTGCCCCCCGAGGTTTAAGAGCAGAAATACGGCGGTGCCTTTGTGGGAGGTAGAGAGCTTCAGTTCATTGAGGGAGTGATATAGAGACGGACAGATTAACAGGGAGAAAGACACAGAGTGCACAGCACGGCCAAAGAGAGGGCGAGAGATGGATCCGCCGCTCATGTGGAGGGAAACCAGAGCAAAGAACCAAAGGAGTGCCGCACAGGAAGTGGTGTGACGAGAATGTGGCCACAGGGAAAACAAAAGAAAGTTTAAGAATCCTGTGATAATGACCTTCAGGACATTAAACTGCTGGCGTCCAGGCCTCAAATGAGTAAGTTAAAAGGATGCGGGGAAGGGCTGGTGGGTAGGGTGGGGGGTGGGAGGGTGTATGTTGGTAGCAGCAGGAATTTAAAATCCACTCACTTTTTTTTTTCTCTTCTGTTACCGTGGGAGGCTCAGTTACAAATGAGTCTCGAGAAACCTCGTAAAAAGGCCCAGAATAGATCGGCTGTCTCACCGCACCGATTATTACGCCGCTGGCTTCCCAGTCGAACATGGACACACACGGTCGAGGGAGAGGCCACTACAACGAGTACCGCTCACATTGTTGGTGCTTTTACAGCCTTTCCGTAGTTTCACTGCCAATGCCACTATTACGGCTACTAATAACCTTCTGTTTATTGGGTTCCCATTTTACCAAAACATCCAGCTATAAAGGAATGCTGATCAAAGAGAATAATTTTCCTTCTCAGTAAAAACAAGAATTCCTCCTAGCGTTTTCACCCTGTTTCTGTTCTTAAAGCCCAGCACAGCGAGACAACTGCTGGACATAGCTGGTTATTCAGAACACAGAGATGTAAAGTGGTACCAACCTTCTCCTCTAACCGTCGACAACAAATGTGACAAAGCATAACATTTCCAAAGACATTGAATTCATATTTTAACCTATTGTCACTTATATATTATCATATAGCTTATATTTTATTACTATAAATAACTGTTTATTGTAAAAATAACGGTGATTAACAATGTCATTAGAAAATAAGTTATCTTTGGACAAATGTAGTAAATGTTGAGAATCCCTAAAATGATGCTGAAGATACACACACACACACACACACATACACACCCAGCGGTGGTGGTGGGCTGACCCTCGGGGTGAAAGAGCTAAGCGTTTGACAGACTGCACCTCTTAACTTGTTAACTTGCTAATTAGACCTCACAGTCACTTCATGGGACTGGACAATAGACTGCTGGCTGAGCGATGAGCAAGCTGTGACACACACACACACACACACACACACACACACACCCTAAAAGCTAACAACCCCCCATACACACTCTACCGATGTGACCACCTGACCCCTCTTTCTCTACAGGACGTTGTGTGTGTGTGTGTATCTATACGGTGGGAGGGTCAGTGATTTGGGGTCTGGTTGTTGTATGTGAGGTCTTGTTGCCACGGGAACAGGGGTAAAGAAGCAGGGCTGATATATAGGGAGAAGGATGTTGTTGCCCCTTTCGGTATCCCTCTCTCTCTTTCTCTCTATCTCTCTCTCTCTGTCCCCTCTATACACACAACTAAAGCCCCCAGAAAATAAATAGGGGCTAGGATAATGCCTGTGTGTGTGTGTGTGTGTGTGCGTGGTGTTTGCCCAGTGGTCTCCAGATCGGGGCTAAACGGGGTTAAACATCTATCTATGTTAGAGTCCCGTTCCCTGAGTTCTGTCATTAGCCCGCAGCTTAGAGAGCTATTACTGACACAGCTGCTGCTGCTCGCTGGGTAAACACACACACACACACACACACACACACACACACACACTCTGTGGTATAGCAAGCTGCCCACAGGGATTGTATGTACTGTCTGTTTGTGGAGCAAAGTTGCCAAATATCACAAGGCTAAAACAGTGAACGTCCAACTGGCATCCCATTGCTGCTGTTGTTCATGTGTGTATGGGTATGTGTGTGTGTGTGTGTGTGTGTGTGTGAGAATGAGTGCATGTACAGAAAGGGTATATAAGATGTACAGAAAGGGAAAGGGAAGCATTTAGTCTTCTGAGACATCAACAATTTGGATTACTTCAACCAATGACCGACATCCTTGTTCCAGGTTCTCAAAAGTCAAGACTGGCTGCTTTTCCTTGTTTTTTAGGACAGAAAACTGGTTATCACTGGCTTAGAGACACAAGCAGGTGTTTTAAACTCTGTGGGAGTGGGGGGGGGGGGGGCGGTTGTAGGAGTACTGAACAGTTTGTGGGGCTTTGTACATATAATAAAACTGTAATCTGCTTTGTGGAGGGGACTTGGAGGGGACAGATTACATCTACCAAGACTCTTGTTAAAATTACAAAAAAAATGTCCACTGGCACTTTTAAATCGCGTGGCATTAACGGCATGGTTAAGGTAATAAAAAAGAAAACAATAACTGCAGCTCTGCAATGGGACAATATCTTCTATATGCAAGTGGTGAAATACATGCCAATGCAAGTCCCTGACCTGCAGGTTCTTGGATGAAAGGCTTTCAAAAGACAGTCTGACAGTGGTGGGATGCAGAGCTTTCTGATACAGACGGATATATTCGGCTGTTTGGCCTCGGCTATATCGACCTGTTCAATAGTTGCCTCATACTGACTAGTGACAAATAATGTCATTGAAGTCGTGTCCTCTGCACTGTGACGGGGGGGCGGGGGGGTCATGCACCTTCACCCTCCCTCCTGGAGCAACCAGCAACCTGCAGACATTTACTAGAAATAAGAAAAAGCAACAAGCTGCCCCGTAGAGACGGCCTCACATGGGGTGTTTGCCTCGTGGCATCTGGGAGCTCCGTGGGGAGTCTGTGTGTTAAATAAATGGCCGGGGAGTTTAGCCCATGTGCTAACCATGTTAGAATAACACGAGCCGCGCTGGCCCCGGCCGGGAAGCGCTCAAGTCGAACGCGGGGCTCTTCCGGCGGGACGCCCTCCGCCGGGTGAAGCCCAGGCTCCGCCCGGGGCCTTGTATATTTTTCCCTGGCCGCCTCTTTATTTTCCCTCGGTGTAAACCGATCAGATCAAAGACCGCCGTGCTCCCATACCTTGTTTTTTTTCAGAGCCACCATGGTTGAGAAAAGAAGAATGGACGCCAAGGAAGGTGTAAAGTGTTTGTCTACTCATCTGAAACAACCCGCTGTAGCTCTGAGGGCTTTGAGTTTTTATGAGCGCAGGGGGAGAGGGCAGAAAAAACAGCTCAGGCTCGCCGTCATTTCCAGGACCAGGAGGTGGTTGAGATACCTTGGGAACGAGGAGCGACGATCGTCCAAAGGCTACATTCTCTGCGCCCTAATATATTTCATCCCACACTTTATTGGACTACAATTTGTGCAGAAATGCAAGGAGGATAAAGGTATCTTATATCATACAATGCGGGTACGTTAGTGCACGTCTATGTTAGTGCACGCGTGTCCTCGTTTGTCCTCCCACCGAGCCCCCATTGCAGGCAGATGCCATTTTCCGCTTATAGGGACCTTCATCAAAGCTTCAATCCCACCCATGGTCCGCCTGCCTGTTACACACTCTCTTTAGCACGTGTGTGTTGGTGTGTGTCTGTGGCTGCCAAGCTAACGAGGCACTAGGTATTGTTACAGGGACTCACTCCAACCGCAACCATGAGCAAGCCATTACACCCATAAGCCTGCATCATTTCCAAAGAATCCAATTAAATTTCCTTCTTAACGGTGCTGCCTTCTGAAAAACACAGATTTTCTCCATTGAGAATGTGCAAACACACACACGCACACAACCACACACCACAGCGACACACAAAATGCCTCGGACCCGCAGCCTTGCCCCTCCCTTAGCTTCTCATCCAGCTGTCCACCTACATGATGATCTCTGTAGTTGTGCTGAGGAACCTGCGTGTCTCTCTCTCTCTCTGCACCTGTTGGTCTGTGTCGATCATCCTTTCTCTCTCTTTGTCTGCCTCCTCAGGAGCATTTCACATGTTGTTTTTTGTTCTTTACTATTTCACCTTCTTTCTCCCACCCGCTTGTCTGTGTCTCCCCTCTTCTTCTCCTCCCCTCCCCTTCCTCTCCACCGATTCTGGCTGGCATCTGTTAAGCCGCTAAACAGAAAGTGCGTATGCACGCGTGCGAGTGTGCATGTGTGTGTGTGCACGTGTGTGTATGTATGTGTTGGTCTTGCTGAGTTGGATTTGAACAAGCCCATGCCTGTTCTGCCCCGGTGGCCTATGAAATGAGAAAGGCAGCCACTGTGCTGCAGACCTCCACTGATAAATCTACCAGGGTTACCCCTCCATGTGTGCATCTGCATGTGTTTGTGTGTGTGTGTGTGTGTGCGTGAAATGCATGTGTTTGCATATGTGTAGGCGAGCATGCCTGTAATGCACAAGTGTGTGTGTATGTGCGAGTAAGTGATCATCTGTGTTTGCGTCTTCAGCTCCGTGACGCCAGAATAGAGATTTGGAGAGATTTGATTTCACCCCACCCACCCCTCCCAAGCCAAGTGTGTGTGTATGTGTGCCTGCGTGTGTGTGTCCACGCCGTGTGGTGTAATCTCCCGTCATCGCCCCTTAAACGCGGACCCAGTCGATTCTTCCTCAGAGGGTTTTTTTTTCCACGCTTTTTCTTACGTCGCACGTCTCCTTTTTATCCTCGTGCGATCGCCTCGGGAGAATTAGAGGTTGTGTTACCAATCTCTGCCGCGCTCCACCAGACGGCGGTGAGAGGCCAATGGAGATGGAGTCAGACGGAGAGTGCGAAGAGAGCCCTGAAAGCATGAGGTTACCTCACTTATGACAGCGAGGTCAGATATTGAAGAGGTTAAGTCAATACTACACACCGTTTAGCAGCAATATGCATCTGGAGATATAGCTTTTATTACTTAAGGGGTGAAAAAGAGAAGTAGTTTGATCTGGCTCGTGGAAAAAAAGCATCGACACAATAACAATCGGATAAGATCGATGCATTGCTGCTGCACAGTTACAGGAAGTACAAGTTACCACAAGAATGCAGTTTTTTTTTACTAGCATTGCCTTGCATAAGGGGTGCATCTCAAATTTGGGGTTCAGGAAGAAGGGTTTTAAGTTAGAGCTGTGGGCTAGAGGATTTTACAGAGTGAGCATACACTACCACACTGCTTTAAGCTGGTGCAATTACAGATGGCGTACAGCTTTTAGGCTTTAAAGGACAGGAAGTCATTAAGAGCGCTCCATAAAGAATCTGCGATAGAAATCCTTGTCATGACGACTTGGTAAACTCTGTCTTCTGATGAAAATCTTGTGATTTACATTTTCCTTCAAACTGTTTGTCAATTTAAGATCAATCAACCGATCTGAGCTTTGATTGACCAGAAAGTCACGTGTGTGGGTTTTTAAAGACAAACATCTTCTTTATTCTTTATTAAATAAAAAGGCGTGAATGATAATATATGATGGCTTGTTAGGGAAAAGATGTCTGATCACCTCAGAATGCCCTTTTCCCCACTGGAGACATGAGATAAGATGGTTTGTGTCGGGACCAGTAAATCCGTACGAGCAAATGCCTTTAATGTCAGTGGAGCAGCTGCATGAGGCTCCAGCCACCCTGGCTCCCACCGAGGGGCTCCTTCAACAAAGCAAATATTGTCACACACACAAAAATGCACACGCACAAACACACAAGAAAGCACACGTCTTCACAAGCACACACCATAATAATTCATGCGCAGAGGCATAGGCTGCATAGTACTTGCATCTTTAGTGCACAAACACACACACACACACACACACACACACACACACACACACACACACACACAGGGATGGAGGTCGTTGAGGCGTTTTTTATGAGCGGAGGCCTGTTCCTTGTCTACCATATTTCACCTCCTTAGTGTGTGTGTGTGTGTGCGAACGTGTTGTAAAGATAGAAAAAACAGCCTGAGACATTATCTTCAAGCCATGACAGCTGTAATTGTGGAGCACATTAAAATGGGTGCAGGGTGACACCTCTAACCACCCTCTATTAAGAAACACACACACACACAGACTCAGCACCCCTCCCCTCCCAATCTCTATCTCCTCAAACACACACACACTCGCACACACAAAGGTGGTATCGTTGTGGTCAAACAAGGAAATGAGCATCTCCAAGCCCGTCAACGCTGAGTGCTTTAAGGGGGGACCGCCTGGCTAATGTGTACATGTTGATGGCTTGATTATATGTGTCAAATATCTGTCCATATTCTTCAATGGACAGGTCTGCCCCGTCAGAAGAAGAGAAAAGAAACCTTTCACACGGGAGAAGATGAGGGGGCGAGAGTAGAAAGGAAGACATTTCCTGCGGCATAGATTCTGATCCTCTTGGCTCTCGTCCCGTTGGCCACGGTTTTTCGCATCGTTGTTTTGACCCCATTTCACAAAACAGACCTTGGGGTGAAAGGGTTTCCAGAGTTGTGCTCCTAAATCAATGCCAAAGCTGACTACCCAAGACCTACGGTACAGACACTCCTAGACTGTACAGAAGGCACGACGGTAGATCTCTCATTTTAGACCAGCTTGTGTACTGTCAGGGACTGAGATAGCTCTGATTCGGACTGCCAATCAAACTCAGCATAACAAAACAGGGAGACAGGGTGTTATTTTCACATTTTTGGGGGGGGTTTCATACGATCAAGCCCTTACCCACCTAAACCCCTTGAAATCAAATAAGCGAGAAATAAGGCCTTGTAAAATAAGACATTTTCAGTCTGTATCTACTGTATTATGTTTACAGTACAAAAAACAAACATCGGCATTCAGTTATAAGATGATTACATGTTTTTAAACTGCTAATTTGATGAAAATTGTACTTTCTTATTACTTGTTCTTCTGAGTTTGTATCTCTATGGTGGAAATGCACTTATTGTAAGTCGCTTTGGATAAAAGCGTCAGCTAAATGACATGTAATGTAAAGAATGTAAAGGAACAGAAATGCCTATTAGTCCATACTTTTTCTCTCTCACCCATCTCATTTATACGTAAACAAGCACAGAACCATTCACCCCCCCCCTCCCCCCCACACACACACACACGCACACACACAAACGGGAGGTGGCATCGACACAGCAGTAATCTGTGCAGCCGATAAGCTCCGGCTTTGGTGGTGAACAAAGGCGAGGGCAGCATGGCCGTTATAGATCGTCTCTCTCTTCTGTTCTCACTAAATCACCTCACCTTTCAGGATCACACACACAGACACACACACACATGTTGACACGCGGGGATCAAGGCGCACACATGTACTGTAGGAATGCCTATGCACAAACCCACACACACACACTCACGCACTAGAGATTTAACATGGACAAGTGGGCACTTGGTAGAAGAATTGAATTGGCCTGCCCCCCCCCCCCCCCCCCCCCCCCTTCTCTCCCTCTCCAGGTCTCTCTGCCTCTCGGGGTGTCACAGGACATGCCAGGCCTTAATGCCTTCCAATCTTCCCCCCCAACACACACTGTCTCCTTTCATTTAAAGGCCCACTGACAGGAATGTCCAGCATCTCCACTCCTGCAGCCCTCCCACTCTCCGCTCTTTCTCTCCATTCCTCAGCACTCGTTATAGCTCTTTTTTCTGTCTGTTACTTAGACGTCTGCTCCTTCTCCATCCAACCCGTCAAACTACGTCTGCGCATACGCCAGGGGCCGTTATCAGCTATCGTTCATTACTTTGTATTTCTTTTTTCCTCCTTTTCTCACTACTCTCCTTTACTGAAATCCTATCTAATGCTCCCTTTCAGTGCAGTCTGTGTCTGACTCATCCTCCCTCCCTCCCACTCTGTCCTCTCCTCTCTAACAGCTTTCTATCTATTTGTCTCTGTGTCAGTGTTCAGCACCTCACACCGCCACTTTGGCTCTTCTCCCTATTGTGCTTTCCCAGCCTGCCATGCTGCGTTTTCAATTGACCAACAAGAGTAAACACTGGTTGCCGAGCCTCAATCACGTCAAACACACCGGCAAAGTCAGTCTCCATTTTCACCCTAGCTTTTTATTGTTTTTCTCCACCAATCTGGTCATAACAATCCCACTTGGATGAGATTACAACTTAATCTTACATCTTAAATGATTTCAATGAAATGGTGTCTTTGCAGCAGCAAATAGAATGCACAATAGCACGTATAACTATTATTTATATATAAATATACACAGACGTATTTGCAAATCTTTCCTGCCTAACACTATTCACTAGACCTTGTTAAATAAAACATATGTTTGTGTACCATGTAATTCATTTTTTGTTACTCTGGTAGATCCATTTCTGGAGAACATCCTCTGGTGTGTTTTTACGAAAGAATTTCTGAAAAAAAACTCAGGGTTTACGTGCATTCAAATCTAAATTGTTCGCATTAAAAAGCAGATTAAGTTGAGTAAAACCAAGCCTTTCCAAACGACAGAATAGATTTTGTTCTAATTGAAATAACCCCTTCACAATGAGGGCAAAAGAAAACCAAGCAGCTACAATAGACTGCTGCAATCAAAGCACAGCGGCGAGGTGTTCCTCTCAGACGCTGGACTGAAGTGCGGCTTAGAGGTGCCTTGTTAAAGCAACTAACTGAGCAGCATAACATGATGATTGGCTGTTTACAGAGTTCGCTTTCATCTACGCCCCCCCCCCCCCACACACACACACACACACACACACACACACACAGTCAACCTCCACACACCCGAACACACACCGTCTCTGCCTCTCTCCGCCTCCTGTTCACAAACACACAAGTGGATACATTCTAGTTCTACTGTAATAAAGTCTTCATTTTTGCCACCTTGTTCAACCCCACACACTAGTGTGTATTTCTGTGCAATATCTGTATGTGTAGGTCCCCCCTTTCACCCAACCCAGTAAATCAGTGCTGTGTTAATTGGTAGGAACAACAGCAACACTTTGGCAGTATATAATGTTTTATGTTTGTTTCTTTATTACCATCTTTAATGTTCATCGCCGTATGCGCGCCTGTTTCCTGCCAGTGTGTATATGTACTGCATTATGATCCTAATGAGGACGCAGCCACGGATGAGAGGGGACTGGAAATGTGCAGAGGAACAAGAGCATGATAAGCCTCTTAACGATGATCATTCAGTGTGTGTGTGTGTGTGTGAGTATGACAGCACGTACGTGTATGAGGTGCATATGTGGTTATGTTCGTGTGTGTGTGAGTGTGTGTCTCTCTCTCTTGGCTCTCCACTTACGGGCAGAACACAACCGACGCACCTCTCATTTGCAATCAGTAATTAGAATGCTAATTAGCCCATGGGAGCTAATGGGAACTAGTGTATTACATGGGCTTGATTAGGGCTGCTCGATTCCTGAGGGAGGGATTTACACCTCAACGCTATTGGCCCAAACATCTGTCAGTCATGACCTCACATCCAGTTGGGCGGGATGAGTTTGAATGTTGATTTAGTCGCCACAGCAACACTTAGCGAGGTGTTGTTGGCGACAAACTGCTCATAGTAATGAGAAACCTCAGTGATGAAGGGAAGGAAGATATATCATCATGACACAAGATGTCCGGCCCCCAAATAATATGACTTCCTGAATTTTTATGCTTGCTACCGGATATCTTTTTTGACAGAAACCCCCTCGAACCAATGACACTTGAGACTTAGTCTTCTGCATCGTGTTTCAGAATATAATATGTTGAATTGATCACTTTGCACACCATGAATGAATTAGCTTTGCAAAGTCTACACAAAGTGCTTCTGTTGTCATATTTGAATTGTATATGTTGAATGAACCATGATTTAGAGTGTACCTTTGAAAAGGACCTTGCCAGGACAACTTATCTTTCAGACACCATCTTTTTTTTACCCCCTCCAGCTTCATGGTATGCCGTCTGCCTCTTCAACCTTTAACCGGAGAACCAAAGAACAGGCTCGACGGTGGTGCTTTGGCGTCCATTCTCTTGTCTAATTCCACTAGATTGAGTTGGTAAAAGCCAGCAGGTCTCTATGCCAGCTCCGGATTGGGTCTCTATCTGCTTCCATCCTGGGACTGAGTAGATTTTACATCAGCCAACGACTGAGACTCGTTAAAGATGAAACCTTAAAGGTAATGTCTAGGATACAATGGTAAAAGTACAACAATGATAATATTTTTGTTTTTTTGGCAATGTTTCTTAACCAAATGTAACTACTTGGATATCTTTCACTAATGCAACACACCGAGTGCAGAATTGTTTAGCATTTTGAGAAACACACAATCCTGCCAAGAGCGATACCACTCACATAGCAGGAGCCGGCAGCCAAGCTTAGCTTAGCATAAATAAAAAGGGAGACATCAAGCCTGGCTGCGTCCGACCCACAGGGACATCTTCACCTGGTCGGCTAGCAATATCGCAGGACACTATGACACAACCAGAGATGCTCACGAGTCCCAAAGCTCGAGTCCGAGTCGAGTCTGGAGTCACGCGTGTGTGCGACTCGAGTCGCACTCGAGTCCGAGTCTCAAACTCGAGTCCCCATCTCTTATCAACGTCCCTTTTACCGTAAAAAAAAAACATACCAACAACGTTTTACTCCTCCTTTACTCTTTACTTAATGTTTTTTTGTGGTTTTTCCCATAAAATGAAAATACGAAGCGTAGCCGCTAAACCGGAAGTACGTAGATTTTCACAGTAAGAATCGACGCAACCTTCTAATGACAGCGGTTACCAGGGTAACAAGAGGAGAAAAGTTCATTAACGGATATAAATAAATAAGCCTGGTCTGACGGGATGTGTTAGCAGCAGTAGGTGACAACACTCGCTGCTCTTGTGCACGTATTGTTTTGCTTCAGTGAGCAGAGCAGAGACAGTTTAAGGAGATCGCAGAGTAAACGCATACGTCCCGACGTCAGCAAACCGTCGGTCGGACCCTCAGCCCCAGCCCCCCCCCCCCCCCGTCAGCGCCACCCAGCAGCGGCTGCTGTCTTTCTCGTGTGTGGCCGCGCGCGCGAGCAGCCAGCAATAGATGTCGATGTACGTGTTACGTAGGCAGGTAACGGAGGGAGCGGTATAGCGAGCTCATCAGATTTTTCCTAAAATTAAACATTGTTCACGAGTCCCAAAGCTCGAGTCCGAGTCGAGTCGGAAGTCACGCGTGTGTGCGACTCGATTCGCACTCGAGTCCGAGTCTCAAACTCGAGTCCCCATCTCTGGACACAACTCAATCAAGTCACTGCCACACACCCAAGAAATATTTGCACCACATAATAAGATGTTTGAAACCCAAACTTTTTGCTTTTACACGGCAGTTTTTGCACAGATGAGTGAAACGAGTAACGTGTGAATTAATGAGCTTCAGAGTCCTTTGTGAACCAGGCCTGCTGTTCCTTCAGTCAGACACCAAGCTGGGCCTGCCTTTTGGTTCCCGCGACACATAACAATAACTCATGTTCTACAAAATGTCGCTTAAACAGTGTTTTCCATACAAATGCCATATTGGACCAAGATGCATTTGAACAAGGCTGACAAATATTTGAGAACAGTTGCTCGTCGAAGTGCATTGTTTTTCTTTTGCATTTTTCATTAGAATTTTACTTTTTAATCTCAGTACCGAGAAATGGAGAATTATATAGTCATACATCAGCAAACAAAATAAAAATCAAAAATGCTATCTAAAGCGCTTTATATACTTGAGCCTTGTCTCTCTGCCTGTACTATCAAAACCTTGTTGATATTCCGCTGTCTTTGTGTACTACTGGCTCCAGTGACCGTCATCCCAGTCACACACAGATACACCAGCACACAGACACACACGCACAATGTGAAGCGTGACTATCATATCAGGTCTAATTTTCTCCTCCATTCAGCCAGCAACCTTCGACACTGCTAGGACACACAAACACACACAGTCAGACAGACAGACTCAAGGCATACACAGTCATATTTGCACACATCCTTTGCTCACATGCATAAAGACACGCACACACATACTCACACACAAACGCACACATTACAAAGGCTTTACTGCTCTTGCTGTGAGACAAATGTAAGTGGGGTGTCAGTGTGGGGTGAACAGACTGAGTGCCGGGTGATGAAGAGTGTTTGTGTGTGTGTGTGTGTGTGTGTGTGTGCGTGCACTTGAACTTGGTACTTATTTGTCGCTGCAGGCCATGCTAACTGCATTGTGGAGCCACACTTGTGCATTACACACACACACACACACACACACACACACACACAGCAGCACATTGCCAGCCTATTCATAATTTGCATTGGGACTCTTCAATATTTCAGCAGACCCTTCTAATTCCATTACTGTGACTCTCAAAAGTGTGCGTGCATTTGTGTGTGTGTGTGTGTGTGTGTGTACGTATGTATTAGCAAGCTTCACTGACTGTATTGGAGAGCACTGGAGAAGGCTGTGTGTCAGACAGTGGGAAAGGAAATCAATCTTGGCAGAGGTAAAGAGAAAAGAGAGTATTAACACAAGAGGTGATAAAAGGCTGGAGGCAAGAGAAGGAGGTAAGAGAAGAAGAAGAAGAAGAAGAAGAAGTGAAGGAGTATTTATTTTTTGGCATCTTCTGAGGATAAGAGAGGGTGGGAACCCCTATTAACTGGTGTGTGTGTGTGTGTGTATGTGTGTGTGTGTGTGTGTGCGTGTGTGTGTGAGTGTGCATGACCATGGCTGGGGAATATCTGTGAAGTCCTCCTAGAAACCAAACAAGAGTCCACAAAGCTTTGCACATGGTGTAAAAAACACACATTTTCAGTGAATTGTGAGAATATTGCTGATATTTAATCAATTGTCGCATGGGGTTGAAGTCGCAAACAAATGCACAGCAATCCCCCCCCCCCCCCCCCCCCCCCCCCCAATCCGCTGGCTTCTTCATAAAATCAGTAAGTATGTGTGCTTCTACGTGACTAACTAGTGTGCGGGTTGGGCACAACACCTGTCAGTCTAGGAGACAGACAGAACATTCAAAACAGAGGAGGGAGGGAGCGGGCTCGGAAAAAGAGGGAAAAAGGAAAAGTCACATTAACGCCTCAACTGTGAGTGTGCGCGTCTGCTGTTTGCGTGTCTGACAACTCACCTCTGTCCACCATTCCCAACCTGCTGTTACATATTTAATACCAAGCCGTGCCTGCATATAGACCCCTCATTATCTAAAGAGGGACGCACACACGCACGCACTATGTTTCACATTTAGGGTCGTAAGAGGAAATGTCACCTTGGTCCCACCAGACGAAAAGCGATCAGTAAAAAAAAAAAAAAAAAACCTGACATGACTACGGCCGCCCTGAGGAATTACAACAGCTCTGTGAATGTGTGTGTGTGTGTGTGTTTGATCAATGATTACATAAACCACCAGAGAAAAGGGAGCATTGTGTGCACATGTTGGATTCCTCTGGAGTGTGTGAAGTGCATTCTGGTGATCTCAGTGACGTACACGACAGGTGAGTATAACCTGTGAATGGCTGTGTGTGTGCTCAGGGTTATTAGCATGAGGGGCCATCTGATTTAGCCATCCAGCAACAGGCCGAGCGATGCTGTGTAACCCCAATGGCCCGGGACGGCTTTAACAGCCTGCCACACAAGTCGAGGCCTTTCCTCATGGTGACTTCATAAAACGCCGGACCCCGACTTCACCCCTAAACCACCCCCATCCCTTCCCCTCATCGCGCTCCCTCCCTCCATCGGATGTCCTCGGGTTGTGTGCGACTACGTGAGAAAGGGAGTAGTTTGACTTACCTGAGGTAAGGAGAAGAAGGGGGGAGGGAACAGGCGGCACATGAAAGATAAGAAGGAGGGGAAGAGAATTAGACTAATTCTGTGGATGACAACAAAACACACACAGACACACTTCATCATAAACACACTACATGGGTTTGGTAAAACTTTACGAAAGGACAGGGTTGGCGTATTCATTTAGTCGTTTCGCCTTCATTTTCTCTGCCAAATGGGTAGGTCATAAATGCTAAATAATATAATATTCACAGAGGAATAGTGTTACAATGCTTTCTGACAAACTATATTTATTCTCACGTACATTTACTTCTGTTCCATTGTATTTCTCTATTTTCATATCATTCTTTCATGAATATTTATCTAAATTCTAATACATTTTTATTCAAATGATTTGCTGTCATAGATGAATGCTTTTATTCCCTTATTCTGACTTTAACACTGCCATTTAAATATGTAAAACATTTGTATTCAGTTTTTAATTTATTTGATTTAATCTTATTTGATTTATATCTATGCACAGTATGCAGTATACAAGCTTTTCCTTCCATTATCCAGTCGGTTAGCTCCATTCTGTGGTTAGTTAGTCTAATGTGGGGAGAGGATCAGACCGCCACAAAGTGAGCTGCCCTTTTTGTTACGACAGGAACACAACACCCTCCCTGCTGATGTGAGTCTAGTGGAGGGGTTGTATCTTCATCAATAGAATAGAAAAAGGAGGGAAGTAAGCTCTGAGGACTAAATTAGTCTTAAAAAGTATTAGTACTACTTCCCTCATGTTGTTGTGTCTCCTATTGTTTTTGTCACATTTGTTCCCAGTTCAAATTGCGCCCAGAAATAGGGAGAAACGTGCTGCAGGGCCGACACACTACATAAATGATACAACTAGATGCTGAGTGAACTGACTTATAACAGCAGTGTGTGAAAAACAGCACTTGCACATGTGCTGGTTTAAAAAAAAACGGAGCCCACCACCGGCTAACGGCTCCTTGAAGACCAATAAAAAAACAAATGCTAGATGGAGCAATACAAAGTCAGAAGGGGAGAGAAGAGGAAGAAAACCCAGCCGTCCACTCATGGAGAGTATGATGGAGCGAGGCGGGATCCAAGGGGTAAAGCAGCAGGGAGAAGACAGTGATGCTCATTAGTAGATAACGGGAGGTGTGAGTGTACCGTCGTGTGTAATGCGCGCTGATGGAAATAACCCAGTGTGCCCACTATGCCGTTTCTGCTCCATGTGGAGGGCGAAGCCTTGTTGTGGTTTGAGCAGCGGAGGCCACCTCCAGCTAACAGCTCCTGGTAGACCTATAAATTTACCTTCATAAACAGGGGAGACTGGGGAGGGGGGGGGGGGGGGGGGGGGGGGGGGAGGAAGGAGGTAGAGGGGGCGTAAAGACAGAGAGGGGAGGGAGAGGGGTGAAAAGAGGTGAGGACAAAAGGCGAGGAGGTAGAGGAAAGGAGGCATGTGGAAATGTGGGAAGCATGCATAAAGGGAGAAGGGGGGGCGAACGCAGGGAGGGAAGGACAGGAGACAGAAGGGGAGAAAGAAAGAGATGTGTCCGCTTCTCTCATGTCCTTTCTTCTCTGTGTCTCTCCTTCCTCTCATATCCTCATTCATTTCTCCTCCTCTCCTCTGTCCTCATTTCATCTTCAGTCGCCTTTCCTCCCATATTTCCTCGCCTTCTTTCCTTCCCTCTCTTTTCCGTTTAGCTGCTCTTGTTATTTCATGTCTCCCCTTTTCTTGTGTCATCCTTTCCTCTCCCACCTTCTGTATTCCTTTACCTTTGCTCTCCCATTTTCTCACGTCATATCCTTCCCTTTCTTTCTTTCTTTCTTTCCTGTTTTATCTTCATTTGATCTGTCCCCGTCTATTGAGATTTTGGCCTCCTTGCTTCCTAATTTGTCTCACCTGCTTTCTATGTCCTACTTTCATTTCATATGTTTTTTCCTTCTTTTGTTCTCCCTTTGCTTTTCTATTCTCTCTCATTTCCCATATTCTCTTTATTTCCCTCTATTTTTTAGTTTATTTCAGAGTATATTTTATTGAAATACAATAATCATTTGTGCTTGCATTTCATTCACTTCATTCCCCCCCTCATGGTCCCATGGATAGATGGAAACCTTTCAAACACAAGCAGGTGAAAGCGTTCGTGACTCGGCTGGTTTGATCATTAGCAGCGGCTCTACGACTCATTGGAGTGACAGGCCTCAGAGGGGGAACCCGCGTCAACCCTGCTCGACCTTACTCGAGAGGCTTCTTCTTCTCGACCAATCACTTCCCCAGATGGTGCCGGGTCGCGCAGGAAGTAGGAAGTGAGAGGCAGACCAATGAAAAAGCAGGCCTGGCCTTTTACCACTGACCCGTGACACCTTTCTCCCACAAAAACAGACCGGACCTCTCCATGTGTCTGTCTCTCTGTCCTTGTGTGTGTGTGTGTGTGTGTGTGTGTGTGTGTGTGTGTGTGTGTGTGTGTGTGTGTGTGTGCGTGTGTGTGTGGGTGCATTTGGAAAGAAGAGTAGACTGGTGTCCAGCTCCCCATCCCCGACTGACAAAGAGACCACGGCCGCCATTGTTTAGTGGTGGCACACACACACGCAGACACACTAATGAAGTGATATGAAATTTAGATCAATGCAGATAGTCATACTCTGGGACTCAGATTGGATTATTATTTCTATATTGAGTGCTGAAATGCAAAAGTCGAGTCCTTAACAAAAATGTGAACAGGACGCAAACTCAGTATAGAACATTGTAAAACCCTCCTCTTAAAAATATTACTCAGGATATTTCTGGGGATTACACATCTCTGAGACTTCAAATCAGTTTCAATGACGCTCCCTCGGGTAAAATTCTATTTGAGCAGTACTATATATAGCTCTGGGGCTAGTTTGACGTGGGGTTAATATAGAATTTCTTGAGAGGTGTAATTGGAGCTGATTATTAACAAATGACTGCAGGACCCTACCAAGAAGGGAGAGATTGGAAATAGGCCAAACGTGAAGGATAATTCCAGCAGAAATGCTGAGATTAACGGGCGGCGTAATTTGTTCAGCAATGAGGGTTGTACAGATTAAAAAAAAAAAAAAATTAGGTGTATACTCCTGAGTTGCTTGAATACAATCAATAACTTGAAGGGCCTCCCATGAAAGTCTCTGATGTCTTGTCAGTCATTAAACCAAGCACAACAAGGAATTGATACAGAGATGTTTTTTTTACATCTCATAATTTATTTAGCTATAAAGACGAGTTGCCTGGAAGAAAGCTGTTGGGCTGCTTTACCTGTTTGTCCTAACCATTTAAAGTAACCTTTTTGATAGCTGCATGTTGATGATAAAAAGTTATCATTTTGTCAATTATTGCAATCCCAATTCTACATTTGAAATTTCACAGGTTTGATATAAATTGAGAAAAGGCTGTGTACTAAAAATGTAAAATGTCAAGGTCTCTTTCATCTGCCCCACTTGAGTTCTTAAAGCTTCATTCTCCTCATTGAGCTTTTTGGTCTCCTCCATACTTTTTGTCCCTAAGCTGCTCAGAGTGGAGCTCATGGCCGTGAGACGTGGCCCTAAGTGTCAGATCATCACAGGCCTGAGTGGTGTGTTTGTGGTGTTTTCCTCTCAGGGGCACCAGCCAGCACTGAAACTGGAGGTACTGGACTGTGGTCCAGAGAAAGTGCTCTCTGGACAGGACTGTTTAGCGGCCTCACCAGCTTGCTGTGGGCAATCTGAAGATGTGGGAACTTGCTGAGCGCTTTGTGGGGGGTCTCTTCCCCGTGGTAGGCAATTTTTGTTGAAGTGGGTGTCCTATTGAGTCTCCAGCTCTACGGACTGAGAAGTCAAGTTGTTCACAGGCAGAATGGAAACGTTGTTACTCCATGGATAGGAGATACTTAAGTCCTTCGCAGGCACAATATAGTTTTTCTTCACTTTGTTCTGGCCTTTTGTTCTTAAAGTGTGTGTTTCTTCAAAATGAAACGCATGAACTTTCTGTTTTCTCCGTCAATCTGTGCCTTTGTCTGACAGGTGTCATTTTGTAAGCCTTTGTAAGGTGTGTCTGCGTGCTTTAGTGGTCATACAGTAACACTGTATTTGATGCTCAGTAACTATCCAAAATAATGTGAGTGAATATAACATAATTCTAAATTAATGATTAATTACTGTAAACTGTGTTCCTGTTTTACTTTTACTTTTTGAACATCTTTTATACAACTTCTACAACAACGTTAAGTTTGTCCATATTGGTATGTGTGTGTGTTGTGTGTGTGTTGTGTGCGCGTCCTGCAAAAACAGCTGGAAACTTCAGAGAGAAGTGAGCCTCCAGCTAAGGCCGTCATCTACTATTAGTTTTACTGTTAAGACCATTAGACCCCATTCCTCTCTCTCTCTCTCTCTCTCTCTCTCTCTCACACACACACACACACACACGCACGGTAGAGTAACTGGGCCTAAACTTCTAATATTACCACGACTTATCTCACCGCCATTGGCTTTCAATGCACTACTTTCTTATTGTCTTTGAGGGGTGGAAAATTTAAATTGGGTTTATTTAACCCTCGCCAAACTTGACATTTCGGACCTGAATATCCTAATCAAGCCAAAATGTCCCTTTAGTTTTGAACCTAAATATTTATTTCACTAATGGCCATCTCAGATACATATTTAGTACAATTTTAAGGATGTAAAATTACAACATGGTGACATTTGACGGCTCGCTGATCAAAAAGAGGCTTTTAAACGCCACATATCCATGTGTGCTCTGAAGGATTTTACAGCCCTGGGGACTCTTTTTCTTTTCTCATCTCCTACTCTCCTTGACTTTAAAATAAAAAAATATTTTTTCTCTTTTATTCTTTGTACCATTCTGGAATTTCCCCTCCTTTCGTCCATCTCTTTCCTGGACCCAGAATACTTTGAGCCTCTTCCCTGCTGCCTTTGAACCAAGATCAGAGGGAAACGTTTTTGGCTTTAGCACAAACACACCTACACACACACACACACACACACACACACACACACACACACACACACACAGACGCACACAGAGCGCTGTAGCTCAGCCAGGTGAAAGAGATGGTCTGCTGTTTGGATTGCAAACCTCTCTCTCTCTGGCTCTCTCTTTGTGACTATCTGCTTCCCTGCTGAGTCTCGCTAATGCACAAAGAAACACTCGGACACTTTGCTCTGATGACTTCATTTTGCAAAGAAAGGAAATCCCACTATAATAAAGAAAAAGAAGGAACGCATATAAATAGAGACTAAATGTGATTTTAGTCACTTTGTCAGGGTGGGAATCTTTTCGTTTATGGCCAAATTAAAAGTAGATCCTAGACCAAATTATTCAGGTTTAACTGTTGTATTATCTTATTATTATCATCTATGTATTAGATAGCAGATCATTTTCCATTACTCCACATTGTATTTGCTATTAGAGTCTTTTTGTTGTGGAAAACTCCTTGCATCCTTTACTGCAGCTAAAGCCTAAGAGGTTATCTTACCAATAGAAATGTAAAAGTGTGAAATAGGTAAAGGGCGGATGGGGAGATGGACGGATGAGCAGTTAAAATCACAATAAAGAGCACCTGCTACGTGGTATTTTTTACAGCAACACTGGCACTAGTGTGTGAATGTGTTTCTGTGTCTGGGTTTGTGTGTGTGTGTGTGTGTGTGTGTGTGTGTGTGTGTGTGTGTGTGTGTGTGTGTGTGTGTTTAAGCAGCATTAAAAAGAAAGACCAAGAACAGGTGGGAGGGGAGCCAGCTTAACTGCTACCTGTCAGCAGCCAACTCAACTGTGTTTATACAATATTCATATCTGACTCTCACACACACAAAGAAAGAGAGAGACACAGAAACAGGCGGCGGGTGCAAACAAGCGGTTCAACAACCTAGCCGCAATTTTGTGTAAATTTCGTCTTAAAGGAATACATGCGTGCCCGCAGTCAGAGATGTGTATATTGTGCAGCTATCGTATAGTTGCTGTCAAAGCCACCGCCAATTATGACCATTAGGAGTCCCATCATGTCACTAGCTGTCCATGTGCTGCACCTCCCTCCACCTCCACCCACCCAAGAGCCCAGACCCTATAATCTAACCTCACTTTGCTCTCATCACACGCGCACACACACACACACACACACACACACACACATATACACCCGGCAACAGATTGTTACATGTGCTGCTTTATCTCCTTCCTTCCCATGTGATTTCTTTGGTCTTTTTTTCTAGACGGAGGCAAATGGATGTAGCACGAAGGTAGAAAGAAAGTTTCTTCCCGTCTCAAAGAAACAGCGAGGCACGCGCTGTAGTAATGGAACACCTTGCTTCCATGTCTCTCTGGTTTTTATTTCACATAAAAAGATTATTGAGGTGGACTAATGCAGACACACAAAGGCACCCCGTCTCCCTCTTCAGCGACGTTTGAATCATGTGCAACGGATGGAGAAAAAAAACTGAAATGGCCGTAAAAGTAGGAAGAGCGGAGGCTCTCTGGGAGTTTAGTACGTCGGGACCCGTCATTGAGGGAGATATACACATTTCCTGTCGGGCCAGGACCTGTGGTCAGACAGAGTCAGACTGTGTGCTTGCGTGTGCTCTACAGGAAGCCATTAGCCTGGTAGCCAGGGGCTGGACAGTTAAACCACCTGTTTCAGTTAACAGGTAGCTCTTAGTTTACGAGTCGGGTTCCTATGGAGAGACACAGCGTGTGTCAGCCGGTTCTCCACAGTTGCTAAGTTACCGTGGTGGTATTTACAGCATGTAAAAGTCTATCGGTTGCAAAATGAATGTTTTAAACATTGAAAACAAACAGACCATTTAAAATATGATCTTCAATCAGTCATTACTGAGTTCTAAAAGAGAAATTGTCTCCATGAAAAGCTGACCCACACGATCAGTTAAGCGGAGAACTTGATCACGACCCTCGAGTCTGAGATTTTAATTGGGTGAGGCCAAAACCCATAAAAAAAAGAATTTGACATTTGTGTACACAGCTCTAGTTACTTTATGTTACCGTACGCTTTCTATGACGCACTTGAACAAGAAATAAAAAGATTTACGTCCAATATAAAGGCCTCATATTGCTTTGACTGCAGTTTACCTCAACGTAGTTAAAGAAAAAAACGGACAGGGTTGAGGAAGTATCATGTTTAAGTGTCACAGCAAGTGTTAATAGCTCCAATACACACACACACAAACACAGGTGCAGCCCCCTGTAGTCTCCCAATGTGTGTCATTAGGCCTATCAGGCCACTCTAGAAGGATTAGAGGACCGTTAGAAGGACAAAGCTTCAAACGCACACACAGACACACACACACACACACGCACAGCAGACACACGGTGACAGCTCACCACTGGGTTGTCTCCACGCTGCTTGACACCAAATCCCCGCTCATACGTGTGTGTGTGTGTGAGGGAGAGTGAGGACGTGCCAGTATCTGGTGTATCATGCTGTGAGCACTGAGCAAAGATATCAGTGTACCGCTGAGCCCCTCACAGAGCTAATCCATCACACACTCTCTGACACACACACACACACATATATGCAGCACTACACTAAACATGAAACTGGTTACACTCTCTCTTTACATTGTTTTGTTGTGAGAAGTCCCACAGTTTGCCACACTACGTGCCAACCGCACGACCGAATGCATTAGTAGCTCTCTGAGGTTGCTCCCCCATATGTTCACAAATTAAAAGGTGAGAGGGGACTGAAAGAGAAAGGACGAGAGGGGACAAAGGAAGCTCTCCTAACGTCCCATTGATGCTGCGTGTTTGAATACAAACGATACCAGATGGTTCTTTAAACACGGCGGAGTGGAGTCACCCAGCCGACATATGCACTGACAGTCCGTCTGCCTTCATGTCTGTCTCCACTGTCGCCAGTGGGGCTTCAACTACCACTTTTGGGAGGGGGGGGCAGGGAGTGGAGGGGGGCTGCGAGAGGAAGAGAAGGATGGATGCATGATAAGGGAGGGGAAAGGCTGGAAGTACGGCGTGGAGGTGATGGAGGAAGGGTGCAAATGAGGCAGCAGTGAATCAGTCAGTCAATGGTTTGGAGAATAAGCCAACACAAAAGGAGTTGATGTGTGTGGCTCTTTTCACGGCTGGTGTTTTTGTGTGTGTGCGTTAGTAGTGTGTATGTGTGTGTTGGCGGAGTGGCGGGGGGCATTTTAAAGGGGTAGCTTGGGGTCGGGGGGGGGAGGGAGTAGGGGGTTGGACAAAGGGGGTTGAGGGTTGGGTGCATTAAGCTCCCTTAAAGCAAGCTGAGCGTAGTCATCGAGCCAAGGGGCTGGTCATTTTGCTGTTTTCACTGAGGGCTGATGGTGGGGGTGGGGGGGGGGCACAGGGGAAGGGGTTTGCTAGGGTGTTCTCTCTGTGGTGACAATTTCCACCACTTCTTTGCTGCAACCATTCTTGAGCTTCTCCAGAAGGCTTTTCTTCAGAGTTAATACAGCCTGCAGTGGAGAATGGGACGGGGAGGCTCGCTGGAAGGGAAAAACAGAAAACCCCTCACACCCCAAAGGCCTTTTATTACCATCAAGAACTGTTGGAGCACTTCAACTGTGGGGAAGTTAAGAATAAAAGACACACCGGGCTTAATGCATTTTGTTCTTTTCTTTTCCTTCACATTTAATATACAGTATGAGAGGAAAGAGAGGATGGATGTGATCCAGCAAAGTGAACCTTGTTAGTGCAGTTTGTTGCATTCCACTGCAAGGCCACATCCGTAGAGCACATACTGGTGTCTAACACCTAGACATTTTCTCTTCATGCAAACTGTCCATTCCAGAGGAGATCAACGCTGCCGCTAATTGTAATTGTAAAAAAACGGTTTTAAGTTATATGTTATATATATATATATATATATATGTATATATATGTAAACTGGTAATCAACTTTTACTTTCAAACAACTTATTCGCCTTCTGAATGTCCCGGAATGTCTGCGTGCCTGCGGAGCGCTGGTAGGATGAGAGGAGGGTAACAATGGAACGGGACGCAGCAACAGCGAGGGAAGGAGAGAAGGGGAGATGAGGAAGGGATGAAAGCTGTCTCCACTTTAAAGTGGATTAGGCCCGCACGGCGCTGAAACAATAGGAGGTGAAAAAAATCTAATTAGGCCTCCCGAAACATCAAACGAGGGAGGCCGGGAATAGCTAAGCTTCCTCTGTTGCTAATCTGTTGACTCAATGTGAACGATACACGATGCTTTTCACCGCTGAAGACAAGCTGTTCCGCTTCATACCGCCTCTTTTTTTGGGTCCTTTTTGCCTTCGTCTGCTTCTGAGTCTTCAAAGGCCCCAATGCACAGGTACGGCACGCCAGCAAGGACATCCGCAGTAAAACGTGATGTGGTCGCTGCTCTATCCCTTCCTGTGTGGTCTTGTCCTGTCCTTATTTCATGTCACACTGCGGCTCGGGTCTTTTGCCTATTTGGTGCTTCCTCCCCCGTGTGTTCCTGTCCTCCGCTTCCCCTCTGTCATTGTATGCTGTGAACATCGTATGTAGTCCGTACGCTCTACCCTGTTGTCTTGTTTCTTCACATCTCCTCTTCCAACAGTAGCCTGCCCCCCTCGCCACCACCTCCCTCTTCCCCGCTGTTCCTTTGACTTCACAAGGATGAAAAACTTGCATACCAACGTTCATAGATTTTTAAGAAAAAGCGAAAAGATGTGCAAACAGATGGGAGTTCTGTAGCCCGTAACTTATCTCGGGCTGGCTGCCCCTCAGGGGGACAGGAGAAGCAACGCGCCATGTAGAACCCGAAAACGGAAGAAAAATAATGATGTCCTAACTTTGAAATCTGTACCCCTAGTCTGCCTTTTATTTTTTATCCTACGTGTGCTGTTTGCTTCCTCTATGCCAGTCTGTATTTTCCTCTCTCTCTCTCTCTCTCTCTCTCTCTCTCTCTCTCTCTACTTTGATTCTCAACCCAACAACACACCTGAAATGAGTAACACAAGTACAACTATCCTGCTTTGTCTACAGGCGGCTGTATGTCCACCCCGCGCTGCACGCTCGCCGTCTCCAACTGGATGTCTACGGCACTGGAGTTTTATCACAAAATGACTTTCTCTCTCCCCTCCACCCCTCCACAGTTCCCAGTAAAAGAAGAAGAAGAATGCCCCAGCAGCGATGCATGTTCCATTGTTCACGCTCTGCCTCCAATTTGCTCTCCACATTCTGCGGCCTCGGCCGAGACGTTACGCCGGCTTAAGGGACAAATCGCACACACAAAAAGGGAGAGAAAGACGGCAGAGGGGAAGGGGGGGTGTCAAGGAAACGATATGGGGAGAGAAGAGGAGAGAGGGGAGGGGAGGGGGGGGGGGGGTAGAGGGAGAAAAGGGCTAACCCTCTTCACAGCAATGCAATTATGGTCTGCATTTGAAGCTGGCTGGGTTTTGTGGCGGCCTCTCTCTCTGTGTGTCACTCTCTGTACTTTAGCGCCGGAGCTAATAGCCATGGCTGCGGCAATTTCTACGGTACATGACATTAACACGCCGGCGTGTCACCGACAAAGGGAGGCATTCAAAGGGACTTAGAAAAGAGCGTCCGGGTTTCGCCTGGTTAAGTGGGCCTCAACCTGCCAAGGCAGCGAAACGGACGGACGGCTCGCGTGTTTATTACTGGAGCCGCCGAGGGAAGGGGGGGGCAGGGGGGGGCGAAGGAAGACGCGCCACCGTGCTCCTCGTCCCCCGTTCAGCTCGTCTACAAGCGGCTCCCTGCAACACCGCGAAAAAAGTAGGAAGCCGCCACATGAGTGAATGGGACCTCAACCCCCACGGCCCAAGAAGAATGTAGACATTTTAAAATGGCGCTACAAAACAACGCTTTGGGGGGGGGGGGGGGATAGCTTGCCAGCTTGATGATCGTGTTTCATTCTTACATACGTGCAAAATTCGACACACAACCTGGACCACCAACGAGGACAGCTGCCGGCGGTCACATGTGTCACTCGAGTGTCTACTGTATGTGTTTGAGAAACAGGTGGTCGATTTCACAATTTGACACACAGTAGCAATGATTTTTCTTTTTCCTGATTGGAGTGGGCATGTGTTTGCCTCCATGCCCGATTCTCCACGGGGGCCCTCGAAATGAAAATACAATGAGAAGATTGTGCCACCACTGGATAACCCCCCCCCCCCCCCGCTACACGCATACATGTAAACATAATGTACATATGACGGGAGAGGAGACACATTGCCTGAGCTGAAGGGAAAGCATATTATTAAATTATGGGTATGGAACTCAACAGTTGGGCACTTTATATGGCATCCAGATTTACGACAGGATTACGATGCTTGGGTCCATATTTGCATCGGCAATGGTCTCCATCTCTGGAACGCGAACGGGTTAGGTTAGAGCCGGGTTGGGACATGAGCAGAAGGCCGAGTCGGGCAGTGGCCGTGGGTTCGACACAAAAGGCGTTTCCAAAGGAGAAAGTTGGGAGGCACAAAGGGAGAAAGAGAACGAAAGAGCAAAACGGCTGCCGAGGCGCAGCAGAGGAGGAGGAGGAGGAGGAGGAGGAGGCTAAAAGCAATGGTAAACTCCCACATTCATGCACACATACACAACAAGGGAACCCCCACCCATCACCCGCTACAATTCAAAAGACCATCTGTGGCTTGAAATGGATGAGCGTTGTGTGCGTTTCAAAAACATTTCTGTTTTAATTCTTGTGCCTCCGGAGCAGGGCGGAGCGGAGAGAGGAGGAGAGCGAGGGAGGAGGAGGAGAGGGAGGGAGGGAGGCGTGAAAAGGCCCTGCTTCTGCGTCCTATCACTCTCCTTAAAGAAGAGGGGAAGACCGTAAACAAATGAATGAGATACAGGGAGGGTGTGTGTGTGGGTGAGGGCCCCTATAACATCAGGGCCAACTACACAAACCAAATTACACGGGGCGAGCTGGACGGACACAGCTATTTTGTTAACAAAACCACTCTGAAATCTGGCATTAGAGTGACTAACCGGGACGGACGTTAAGGACCCGTTTAGGAAATCCACCATGTCCCCACCATGTCAATGCCTTCAATGGCAAATTAACCTAAAATCATTTCAGACAGAGCTTGGCCACAAATTGTCCATATTGACGTCAATTAATTGAAGATTTACAGACTTCATAGGATTTATCCCACGTCTGAATGACATTTTGTTTGCTTTAAATTTGCTGATAGTTTTCTAACAGTTGCTCCTGGTAGTTATACGAGTTTTTTTTGGAAATATTGCAATAGTTTGTTGATCATTTGTAATCGGGGATGGATTTTTAATTAGTTCAATAGCTATATGATGAAATATATACAGCATTCTTTTTGCTTTCTACTTACGTAAATGCACAGTGATGAACACATTGTGGGCTTTTACAAAATGCAAAAACTGATTTAACAGAAATGATAGATCGCCGTCAAACTGATTCAACACTTGTTTTTGTCTTTGCCTCCGGCCGAGTCCCCACCCCCAAAGCCCCGCAGCCCCTATCCCTGTTTTTGTCTCCCTCTCTCCAGATTGAGTGCCTCCAATTCATTTCCAGCACCCACCACCTCCCCTCCAAACCCCTCCATGTCAATTAATTAAGTGCACGCTTTTCTTTAGCCGCGCACGGCAATTAGCATGAAATAAATATGCATTAGTCGAATTATCTCTTCTTGTCGTTTACCCCCCCACCCCCTCCCTGAACCCCTGTTCCGATGTTAGCAGTAATTTGCATCATGAGTATCTTTAAATGCGTGTTAATTAGGCCCAGGTATTAGGGTCCTGCCTCGATGCTGGACCTGAGGAACGTGTTCAAGTGCTTTTACAGCGAATGGGAACCTGACATATTTTAATTAAAGGGTCGAGATGACTTGGAGGGGAGCATCTTTATATATAATAGATGTATATATATATATATATTTAAAAATCATTCCTTTTATTTATCATCACTATTATATTTAGGCGGAACAGTCGACGTGGCAGTAAAATTGTTAAATTGTGTCATTTCAAAACAATACTCAATACTAAGGATATTGGGCCTTTTCGGTCATACATTTAAAAGCAGTATAATGCTATCAGCCCACTTGCAAAACTAAAAAATGTCATCCCTTCCAATAACACGATGCCAATGGCCTTCTCCAAACTTCCTGCAAGATAATCAAATAATGGGCCCAGAAGTCGATTTTCTCTAATAGGCGTAGGGGCAATTCAAACGATAGACTTCATAGCATTACATCACTCACAGAGCACTCTGACAAGCCATTTACTGACAATGAATTACCTCACTGCCCATAAAAACTAAACTAATGTGAAATATCACATATTTTAATCAACTTGGTGGAAGGGCGGGGCAAAAAAAAAGAAAAGTATTGCTCCTATCAAATATTTGGACCGAGGCCGGACGTTTCGGTGGCAGGCCTTAATTAAATTAACGTGGGAACATATTTGATTTGTGCCCATTAAAAAACTCTGAGCTTTATATCGCAATCCCTAAAAAGTATCAGGAGAGGTTAACGACTTGTAGAGGAGGACCGTGTGGGTTTTTAAATTACGCTTGGACTGTGTTTTATAGTCCAAAACTAAATGCGAGAGAGTGATTTTTCAACAGGTTCTGCAGGCGCGCCTCAGCGTTAAATCAAAGGGATCATCGAAAGGACACGGGGCTTCATTTAGTGTTTCTGTAAAGCGTCAGCAGACGACCTTATACTTTCTCCCTAACACCTAGACATGCAGTACAAGCTGCAGTGGGGAACTTACTCTTTAAGAAATCAATTATCTCCAGAAGAAACTAATAACATCTTAGGAAGATACCACAGATATGAGCTGCTGTGAGAGTACTATAACGATGCTGTGTCATAATTCACTATGGTGAACGATATCACAGTATAATCATTGGATGCATGAAAATGACAGATTGGTTATGTGATTACAATTATTGTCTTCATTTATTATTCCATAAATTAACAAAATAATAATTAGACTATACTCAAATAGTAATGCTCATTTAAAACAGGTATTTTAATATATTGTTCCCTTAAAAAAAATATTGTTCAGTAACTGTAGTTTATAAATGTTATTGAACTAGATTATATGAAGGATGCACTGAAAGTGACTCACATATTAATTGAATATCTATTTAAATTAATTTATATGTATTTTTTACTATGAACAAAAACACAGCTGACTAATTTTGACCAATCTCCGGACAACTTAGAAATGTTTACACTTGAGTTTAATTCCTTTGGCTTTTGAATATCTTAAATTGTGCACAATTTATCATTTAAATGACATATATTACCTCATTACATTTTTATCTATTTATTCATTTGTCACATTCGTTCTAAAAAAAATGAGGAAAACAATGTTGAAGTTAAGCCTGTTGTAGCCTCACACATGAAATAATGAGCCGAGTCACTTCCACACGCTGAGGCAAACAGCTTATTCAGTATGCTGTCAGATCCGTAGCATCAGGACTGAGAACTGTCCCTCTGTGCACCCTTTGATTTGTGGATGTTTGGGACTATTTTATTTTGCTTACGGATACAGCTGGTGAGCATTTACAGCTCAATCACCATGAATGCAGGGCTGACTACAATGGAGCTCTGCGGCACTGCAGGAAAACCTTTAACACCTTACACTCTTTACTAATTTGGTGTCCTTTTGAGGAATCACTTACTGTCAATGTTCCCTTTTGGATGGATCAATGACGAATAAATCAAATACGGAAGCAGCCATGCTTCCTCTGCTCTTATACTTTAGTTATCATATGAGAACATTGCAACGCAACCTGTCGTGAGAATAACAAAAGCATACACGGATCTGCTGTCCTCAAGGACAATCCATGAAGGAAAAGAGCTGTAAATTTAGTTCTGACCCAAATTCATCACAGGCCTTCTATTAGACTCGTCGACAGAGTGCGAGCTTGATGAAGTCAAATAAGCAGCGAGGGTTTTTCTTCCTGATGGAGCTGGTTTGCTGAGCACTAAATTCTCTCACATAACAAAGGCCCAGTGGCTCAGTGTGTGTGTGTCTGTGAGGCCTCTTGTTCCTTGACCCCCACAGCCCCTCAGTCCAAGCCGACCTCCTCAGACACAAGGTGACAGGACCTCCCACCCTCTCTCTCCCCCCCCCCCCCCCCCTCCCTCTATCAATTATCATTTGTCCAGATTGAGCATGCATCATCTGCCTCAACTTTAGGGGGACGCACTCACTCAAAATGCTAATTCTCAGTCCACCATTTTTCTTGATGAGGTACTTGTCACTTGGTTTGTGTGCGGCAGAGTGTGTGTGTGTGTGTGTGTGTGTGTTGAGAAAGCAGGGGTCCGTCCTGGCTTTTCAGAGAGAGAAAAGCTTGTCAGCATTATCAGCTTTGCCTCTCGAAATCGGAGGTCATTAGGTAGCTCGTGCTCAGGGAATTCAACCCCTGACACTGCAGGAGTGGCATCTTGCTGCCAAAGCTTAAAAAGGCAATAGATAAAATATCTTTTGCACAAATAAAGTGATTTTCTTTGCAACACTCATATTGCTTTATTTAATAGTTTGCAATCGACCAAAATCATGGCATTTCTAAAGAAGTCAAATTGTGGGACCAAAATGAAAGTATTTCAGAAGAAGAGGGGAAGATAAATAGGAGAGAGGAAACTGGGAGGATTTGGGAGGACAGAGCAGAGGGGATGGGTCACTGTGTGTGTGTGTGTGTGTGAAAGGCTGAATGAGGCGTGCCTGGTGGAAGCTGAATACCACCACCCAGTAGGCCGTGAAATCAGAAACCCTCGCCAACAAGACAGCCACCCGCACACCAGCCGTCGCTCACTTTGTATCTGTATGTGTGTGTGTGTGTGTGGCTGGGCTCCTTTTGGAAAAGAGCAGTCATGCAAGCTACAGCCACTGCTTCTCCTTCTCCTCCTCCTGCTATCTGCTGACTCTCCCCGTCCTCCGCAGCACTTTATGGCCGTCTTTATGTGCATTACGGCTCTGTCCCGTCTCAGCTCTTCTCCGCCGCAACAAGAGGAAACAGGTCGGCCTCAAGGTGTCCTCAAGGTAGCCTCAAGATGTCCTCAATGTGGCCTCAAGGGTTAAGAGGAGAAAAAAGGAAGAGCAATGCTACGCAAAGACAGAAGGTCTGTGTGGTGAAAATAAAATCCTTTTCTCATCCTGTAAAATGAGCCTGGATGTAAAGCCCCCCCGCCCCATTGGGAAAAATCCTCCCCCTTGACTCCCCCCTTTCTTTACAAACTACCCTCTTTACCGGGTGTCTCGGTCAGCGGGCCCTGATTACCATGCTGCTGGTGACTTTCCACCTCTTGTCTCACTCTCACTCTTTCTAAAGGGTACTAAATAAAATTCTGAGTCTGGTCCTTGTGTGTGTGTGAGAGAGAGAGAGAGAGAGAGAGAGAGAGATAGAGAGATAGAGAGAGAGAGAGAGAGAGAGAGAAAAGATTGTTTCTTTCCTCTGTTTTGTTTCTCCAGCCGGTTCTCTAAAGGGTACTTAATAAAATCCAAGTCCCAGCAAGGCCCCGTCACAAAAGCATGGCAAGTCTCTCGCACACACAAACACAACTACTGCGCACACAGACACACACACACAGACACACACACACATACAGGGCCCTTAATTTCCATTAGAGAGGAGGAACGCACAGCTTTCACAAACTAGCGTCTGGGCCTGCAGTTCATTCTCACTCCAATTTGCCAAAGTATAGAGTATGGCCACAGAGAGAGAGAGAGAGAGAGAGGGAGAGAGAGGGGTGTGATACGTGGGATTAGAACTAAAACTGTGCAGACAAAGAAGCCTAAACAGGGAAGTCACCTCTTCTCGAGCATACCAACTTTGATAGACAGTTGTATAAATGTTTAAATTCCAAATGTGATCTGACATAATTAAAAATCTACACAAAAGATATGTTAAGATAAATAACTATCTATTGCTTTGTATTAACTTATATTGTCTTGTTTTAACTTCTATTGCCTCTTTCTGAGCTTCCATATCCCAATTCAAGTATGTTGGATGTGAATTTGAGTTTCAAACTACTTGCAATGTCACAAATCAGATAAACAGATAAAACCAACACAGCCATAGTGTCACACTCATTGTCAACCATTCTGCACGATGAAGCTCAAACATTAATGCACCGATACGAGGAACACTTTATTTCTTTGGACACATTTAATACGGTACGTAGTTCAAATGCCTGCTGAGAATGAGTGCATGTGAGAATTATATTAATTCATATTTATTTCATATGTACGTAAATAAACTTAAATCTTCAGGCCAGTCCACGAAATATTGTCTAACATGAAAAGGGCCCATGTGGCAAAAAAAGGTTGCGGACCTTTGATCTAGAGGGTCATTGTGAACTATTCTAACAAACACACAGGGTTGAAATGGCTGCTCTCATCACACACGCAGGGAGAAGAATATATTTTTGTCCTAGCACTTGTCGGGTATGTTTCCCCGGATCGTGCAGAAAGAAGGGAAGTCTTTATTCTGTTGTTCTCTCATCCTGCTGGAAGACTAATGGCTTTAGTATTAATGAAAGTCTTTCTTTTCCCCACAATGAGAAATTAATTCAAATATTGAGAGGGAGGAGGAAGATATTAAAAGTTTAACTGGGGCTAAGGAATTAATTACGTCTCAGAAAAGTATTTGACAGAGAGGAACTTGTAAGCTGTCCAGGCGGGTGCAACACAAACAGGGAGGGAGGGAGGCAGGAGGAATGGAACGGGGGAGAGAAACACTGGAAAGGGGAAGTAGAAGGGTGTGAGAGAGGAAGGGAAATACTGCAACATCGGAGGAGGAGAAGAAAAAAAGAGAGGAAAATAAGAGGATTAAAGGAAATGGGAGATGCATGATGAATTGAATCAGGTGGGAAGACGAAGGAAGAAACTCTCATAGCATCACCCCCCCCCCCTCCCCCCTCCCTCACCCACTCAGTCTCCCCTCACTGTTAAATTATTCAGGGACACTTCTGCCGCATGCTTGATTAAGTTTTCATTTCTGCAAATTACCATTTCGGAAACGCACCGCGCTACTGAATCACATAACCACTACAAGCTACGGGGCTGTTTACCTGCTGTTACACGCAGAGAGAGGGAGAGAGGGGGGGGCGGGGGGGCAGAAGAGAAACAAAGTCGGCATAAATGATTGCATTATACCTTAATCATATCTTCGCATTGTTTTGATCATTACACATTGTAAACCGCTTCGTCAACAGCAGTAATTCCTCCACAGCGAAGCGGCTTTCCGTGCAAATTACAAGCTGAGAGAGGGAGACGCAGGCAAAAGAGATGGATAGACATAAAGGGAGCGCGGAGCTGCTGTTCTAATCTACTGTACGGGCACGCTGATGTACTCTGATTGCACAAACAGTCAATAGGTCCCATTAAGAAGAACAATGAGAGGGAGGCTGAAGCTTTGGCTCCCGGTTGAACTGGCCAGAGCGCGTTATCGTCCCTCCTCGCCGCCTTTCAGGAGCCCAGGAACCTTCACTCTGTGACTGAGAGGAAGGTGCTTCACCCCGACTCGCACAAAGGGACTCGTGGATTTGATTATTTAAAAGAAACAAAATGAATGCTGATATCACAAATGTTATTGGTAGCAGAGAAGCGAAGATAACGATCAGCATCCCTGCTGCCTGCAGCTCAGCGGAGATTCTTCTTGATTTGCCGAATGATTTCCAATTTAAAGCACACAGCGTTTTTGGGTTGACTCTTAAGGCTCTCATTGTTACCTCATCTAGTTGTGGTTGTGATCGACAGAAAAAAATATATCACACATGAATTTTTGACCTCTGAATTCAACGCATCCACAGTATAAGTTGCTTTCCTGTCGTCACTCATATTTACATTTTCGGAGACGATACGTGAAGAGAGAGAGAGAGAGAGAGAAAAAGCAGGTTTACTGCAGCGTCCTGAGTGCCTAACAGCCCATCATGGCCGTGACCAGCCGGCTGGAGGGGATCCTCCAGGGGCGACGTAAGCTGCAGTTAGGGAAATGACGGTGCTTAGGATGAAGAACGTGCATGTTTAGGGCCGCGGGACCACTGATTTGCACCTGCAGGTGTGCAGGCCAGTGGGAACTCGGCACATGTCTGGACGTGTGCTATGATTAGGGGAGGGCAAGATCCTCGCAGGGGGCGAGGACTGCGGCTGTGTGTAATGGCCACGTGTGGTCAGTGTGCGTTTGTGCTGTGTGTAACATCTCCGAGTCTCCGAGGTCCTTTAAGACAACAGGTATCCAGCTCTTCAGCAAAAACAACCTAATAAATAACCCTAAAGAAAGAACTAAAGGGAAAAAAAGTCCCTGTGGAAATCACAACGGAATTATTAGCACAAACAAATATGAGTGCACGTGTGTCCACTCTTTCTTTTCTCAGACACGCCTCATTAACGAGAATATTGGTCCACGTAGGTGGATTTACGACCAGGCCATGTGTTCGGGCGGCTAATCAGCAACGGACCACAAAGGGGCCCCTGTGTGGTTACGAGATGAAGATAAGCATCAGAGTGCACACAGATACACATATACTTACACCTGTAGCTGCCAGATAAGCACAGGCCTTTCAGGGCAGAAACAACAGGTTCTGATTTACTACTTTGGATAACTGCAGCAAAATGCCTACTGATTATACTTCCCTCACTTTGTACCCACACGTGTGTGTGTGTGTGTGTGAGAGAGAGTGTTAGGCAGTTGATTTGTGTGGTCTCTCTGATGAAAGCGATCGGTCACCGAGCGCCTCAGCTCTTGTCCCCTGGTATCATGTTCGTCTGCATCTGCCCATACTGGGTGAAAACAACCAAAAAAAGGGTTGAGTTGAGGATTTACGGTGGAACAGACGACTCGGTTCCTCCTGTAACGGCCGACAATGGAAGGCCCCGCCTTCAGCCCCTTCCTGTCCCTCCCCCTTATTCTCTGCTGTGCCCCTCTGCTTGTTAAAACCTGGCTCCTAATTAGTGGCTGTGGAGCCCAGTGATATACTATCTGCTATCTTTCTTCCACACGCTGAAGAGAAGGAGACATTCATTTTACTGCTCTTTCTCCCGTTTCGTGTCGCCTGGACGGCGTCCGATTGCTTATCCGCTGCGCTCCCTCTCTTGTTGGCTTTTGTTCAGCGTTCAGCGCCGATTTCTTCTATTGCTCCTCGCGCAAAAAAATTAGGCCGCTATAAGACAATGTTGGCTTGTCCAAAGGTCAACGTAGCCTCCTCATTCATTTCCACTGCACTGACACAGCCCGGGATCCCGGGGAAGAGGACTCTCGACAAAGAATGGCAGGTCTTCCAACAGAGAGAGAAAAAAGTTACGTCTGACATATTTGTTCTCTTTCTATAAAGAGAGGAAGTTTTGGTTGTTGTTGTGAATATCTATGGTAAGGAGTGGTAGGACTAAGAATGTCCTTGAATGTGTCTTTGTCTGCCACAGCGAGACAACAAGAGGAGAAGAAGAAGGTCCGTCTGCGCCCGTGCTACTCAAACCCTGGCCGACAGCATTCAGCGCATTACCGTCATCACAAGTTCACAAAATAAAAGAATATGGTTACAAATTAAGAAACAAGTGTTTTGGTGTTGGTGCAAATGCTTGTACACGTCTGAATCCAGGGGGGTAAATTCCTGAACCTATGAAAAGGCAGGCTGGTGCATTAGGATGTTACTAATAGGTGTAACGACGTCGAATTGTGATAAATAAAATTGAAATGAATTTGAATTTGATTGTCTTTTTTAATTAAGAATCCACTGCTACAGTCGAATGCGTTTCAACCCGACATAAGCCTTCACCTCGTTGTTGCATTTGATTTGTGATTTGTGGACAAGGACGAGTCCTGATCAATTTGTACTGTATAACATCACTGGAATTCTCCCGATTAAAAAGTCTTGTTAACATTAGATCCATCAAACTGGGACCACGAGAAAAGAGTTAATATTTAAAAAAGGTGTGAACCCCTTTATCCAAAAAGTGGATGGGTGCTTTGAAAACCAAAAAGGACCCATCAAATGTCAGTAGACCTCTTCGTGTGCATTACTCAAATCAGTGTCACCCGTAATACAAAAATCACATCAAGGGAATGGTACCTGCAGCGCCTTTAATCTTTGCTTTTCATTCCCTTGTTGTTTTTATTGTGCATATCTGCATGGCTCTCGCTCTCAGCGCCGAGGCCATAGATCTCTCTAACAGGCACTATGTGCAGCCCTAAGCTCTAATGAGGCATCATAAGGCGAACAGTTTGCAGCAGCGCCGCGCTCCTCTTTTATTTGCCAAACCATATCTCTTCCTCTGCCCCCCCCCCATGTACCCCTCCTGACTGCCCTCTCCCCGTCTCTCAATTGCTCCATCAGTCTGCCCTGCTCACCATATCTCTTCCTCTCTGTCCCCTCCCTCCTCTTCTTCTCTCCATCTCCTCTCTCTCTCTCTCGCTCGCTTCCCGCCATTGTGTTTTATCTCTCTTCTCATTCACCCGTTTGAGCTCCCCATGCGCTGGGCGGCTTGAATCATATCTGGCCGTCTACATATGCTAAAGCCTGTGTAATTACAGCAGCTCTTAAATAAAGACACGCTCCTAAAGCTGTCGACTGGAATCACGACCAAACAAGGCAGGAGGGGCCTCCCGGCAGCAACAAAGCTGTCATAGATAGCTATGGATTTATCACCGGCGAGGGTGAGGGGAGACAGCGGGGAGAGGGGGGGAGGGAGAAAAGAAACTGCATTTCACATGATGTCGAAGGGGTACAACCACCTACTCTAAAGTTTAATCATGTTTTTATTGAGGGGAATACGTGAGGGAAGGAAATGAGATGGGTGGATAGTTAGTAAAAGCATTGGGGGGGGGCACGCAATCAATGCAAGATAATGTTTAAGTTTGGTAAGCATTTGTATTTATCTAATTGGAATACTTAAAACCCTTTTTTAACTGGTACTATTTCATAATTCATGATACAAAAAAGATGCATCAATATGACATATGATGGAAGGAATGTAAAATAGGTTATATTATTTCAAGATATTAAATGACACAACAACTTGTATGGGTTCACAAGACAAGATCGACCTCTAATATACAAATATATATTTGTAAATAAAATAAAAAAGCCTTTTACACTTTATTTTTCATTTCATTTACATTAGTTTGTCAGCTTTCACTGACATTAAAAAGTTTTTTTTTAATTGTCGAAAAAGTCAAACTATTGACCATCATTTCGTGTATAAAAGCAACAAAGGGGATAAACCTCCAAGGGGGTGGATACTTATGAAAGGCACTGCACCTTGCCTGGAAAATATCTGTTACTAACTGGGAGACGTTTGTACCACCAAATGAGCCTCAGAACAATACAGCAGGATGAAAAACTGCTCACTTGACCCCGGTTCCTGGAGAGACACCATGTCACTGGAACTACTTCCTCCCCTGACAAACCAATACATCTATTCAAGCCCAAAGTCTCTCTGCAGTGTCAGTGAAAACACCTTAGGTCAATATTATTATTTGGGTGATGACTTTCGAGTGCAGGGCTCCAGTGTATTTCCCCGTCTGTGGAACCTTGAACTTGGAGCGATCCAGGACTCAATGACGGGCTGTGCTCTGACTTTCTCCACAGCTTCTTGACCCTCGCGTCTCACTCGTACTCCCAACCGCTCCTTCTTTAGTTTATTCCACTTCTTCCTCTTGGCTTCTGGTAGCCTCCTGTACCTTAGAGACTCATCATCCCACTAACGCCCACTATCCTCCCACTCCTCATATCTCACCCTGAACTCCACTTCCTTTCTCCTCTTCCCTCCATCCCTTTATCCTCCCACTCCCTTTTCTTATCGTCGTCTTCCCACATCCCCCCCCCTCTCCTTCTGTCTTCACTTCTGTAATTCATCAGTGCAAGCAGCAGTACAGATTGATCAGCCTCTAAAGGGGCCGTGCTGTGTGTGCTGCTGATGTAGCAGTAACCTCAGCTGAATAGTGAGCAGTGTGTGTGTGTGTGTGGGGTGGGGGGGGGGGGGTTGTGTGACCGGCACCGGGGGAAAGTGGAGGGGACATTTTTTTTTAATGTATTAATCGTAGCAGTAACGGGGATGAGAGTGGTTGAGACAGGCCATCTTTTGAGAGAGCCCATATCTGACACACACACACACACACACACACACATACACGTAGCAGCATTCTAATATCCCAAGGGTTCAGCCCAAGTACTTTACACCCTTGTATCAGCCAACACATACACACACAAACACGCTGATCCCTCAGATGCAATCCTCACCACATACACAAACATACAACACCTACGGGGAAATACAAGGCAATTTATCACTAATCACTAGACTCCCTAACTTTGTATTCATCTGGATTTTCCTATGATTAATAGCTTTCCGCCGCAAACTTCATCCCTCTGAAAAAGCTGGCTTGAGTGTGTGCAGACGTGTGTGTCTGTGTGGGAGTCTATGCTCCACGTTGTGAGCAGACATGAACCAGTGTTTAATTGTTTGGGGATGTCGGATAAGTCGCGCGACTACTCGTTCAGATGCATCTCGTCTTCACTCGACTTCTCTTACGTCACTCCTTTGTACGTCGCACTCCATCCGGCAGGATATGGGATGCAAGGTGGGGGCTTTTTTCTTCTTCAATGGCTTCCTTTACCCTATCCTTCATCCCTCTGTCTTTTAGTGAGTTGGACAAAAATGGCAGGACGACTTAAGAGACTCCGGATGAAATAAATGACAGTGTCAATATAATGTGAGTGAAAGCAGCTTCATTTAAAAATCCAATACAGGGCAGAAATGAGACATTGTCTTGTCCATCGAACAAAGTTGCCGGAATAAATAAAATAATTCTCTGTTTTGTTGCTGGTTGATCGTGTGTGGTCGAGCTTTATGCAAGGCTAGCGAGGAAGAGGAGAAGCAGGAGGTGGGGGAGCGAAGGGAGGAAGAGATGAGAGCCGAAGGAGTAGGAGGCACGAGAGGGAGAAAGGGATGAAGGGATGAAGGCGACAAAGAGAGAAAGGAAACGGAGGAGCTGGCAGGAGGAGGAGAGTTGACAAGGCTTCGGGGACAGACTAGGGCATGAATTATTTATCAACTCTTCTGATAGACAGATTAGGGGAAAAAATGAAGAGAGATGGAGCGAGAGGGAGGGAGTGGGAGAGAGAGAGAGAGAGAGACAGAAAGAGAAGGGGGGAGGGTGGTGAAGGAGGAGGAAGCGAGATTGAAAGCAGAGGAAGGGGAGGAATGAAATGACAAACAGAAAGAGAAAGAGAAGGAGAAAACAAGTGAAGGGTGGAGGGGGCCACACACTGGAGCTCTTTGATCCTAACAAACCCCTCTCACCCTGACACCACCATGCCATCTGTGGCCCGCACTCTTTCTCTGTGTATGTGTGTGTGTGTGTGTGTGTGAGAGAGAGAGAGAAAAAGACAGAGGGGACAGTGACAAAGGAACAAGGAGGTGTGTTCAGTCACAAATTTCTCAATCTGTACTTTTCCAATTTGGTTATTTCAAAATCCCAGATTCACTCACGTTTTTATATCCATATGGCGCAATCATAATGGAATAGCGTTTAGTAAAAAGGGGGAGCGGAGCTGCCACGCTGTAAATGACAGTGAACAACTTCCTGACCATTGAACATACGTATGTTAGATAACGGCCGTCCATCCTTTAGCTACGACGGCTGAGTCTAGTCCATCAAATCAACATAACCAACATCCCAGGATGACATCTGGTCAGCGGTTCCCAGGCCGCAGCGAGAACACCACATGACCTTACGACATGTATCGTGCTCGCCGGTGCCAGTTGATGTCTCCCGCCAACACGCTGCTGTCTTTGGTGATAAAGAGTCACAGCATCATGTGGGTGACACACAGCTTTTAGTCTGCAGGACCCTTTAATATTTAAATACGGCCTCGCTTAATTTGTCATCCATCTGGTCAAATGCCACAATTAGCATTCTGACCACTTATTGATGTGTGCGTGTGTGTGTGTGTGTGTAAGGAGGTGATGGATGCCTGATCCAAGACATCACACATCAGCCTCCTCGGAGAGCACCGTGTGTATTGATGGGTCATTATGAATGCGGTGACGGACAGGACAGGGGTGGTCAAAGTACCCTCAGGTGCTACAGTGCATTAACTATATAGATCATGGGAGCAGAAGTGCACACACACACACAAACACACACACAGATAGGCCCACTCTCTGCCTGCCCTCTGGTCTTTTTGCTGTCCTGCTGTGAATCCGACCATACACACACACACACACACTCTCCACATTAAGCATCATCATCCACAAGTGCATAAGAAAAATCTTTTCCTTTCCACCTGCTTTGACTTTCACATGTTCTTTTTGTCCTCCCACATTTTCTCTTCCTGTTACTGTGACGGCCTCCCATTGCACCTGCCTTTCATTACCGCAGACAGCACTTTTCAGCTTACCACTGACCGCTTGTGTGTGTGTGTGTGTGTGTGTGTGCGCGCTGGCGAGAGCTGGGCCAGCATGCGGGCTGCCGACATTATACCGCAACCCCTTCCACGCTGTAGACAGCAACCCCGCCATGTAGGAGTCCCTACCTCCCACCCCACGCTTCCCCTTACAACACACATACAGAGACACACACACTCACACACACTCACGCCAAGTGCCGCGAACGGTTGCCCCCAGCGACGGGCTATTACCAGAGACCTCGCAGTGCGCCTCCGTGCCAGGTCGCAAGACATGTGACCCAGCAAGCGCATACAAACACACACACACACACACACACACACATACATATATGTAATGAGCCTGCTGACATTGATGCAAAGTCAATGGGGTTGTTCTGTTTTTTGTGCAGGTAAAATCTATTTATTCTGACTGTTCATGGTTGGAATTGTTAGAGCAGCAATGGTTTAAAAAAAAAAATGTATACACGAACAATACATTAACTATATACGTGTTATGTGACAGGTGCTGCTTGTGGTTTACAAAACTCACCCTAGATCGTGTTAAGGCTTACGGGTTGGTAAGGCTGCTTTCTCAGGTTGCTGGCTGCTAGCCGTTTCTTCTGCTGCATCACTTGGACACAGGTTTTTATTTTTTATTTTCTTTTAATAAAGTCTTAAACTTTCCAGTTTTCAGTAACTCTCAACAACCACCCTCTTCACGGAGCACTTCCTTTCCAGCAACAAACAGCAGACGGACAGCTAACATGGTGACCCACTAGCTTGGCATCCAACTAGTATGATAACCAAGTTGTCAGTAACCAAGTTGTTTGTGACCAAGTTGTTTGTAACCATGGCGGAGCATTTAGAAGCGAAAAATACCGATATCTCAATTGGGAGACCAAATCCGAGCTCAAATGGATTTGTTTGTGTACTGCACTCTTTTCCAGCTCCCGACTGGTGACGTCCCATAGGTCATTAGGTTGCTTCCTGGAAAACAAGGCACAGCTTGGTTTTAATATGGTGTTAGTGCTAAGATAAGAGGACGGCTGTGAGCTTGTTTCGGTGGCTGGCTTAGTTAGTGTTTGTTTGCCAACTGACTTTTTCTTCTTCTTCCAGAACCAAGACGGACAATTTGGCCGACAGGAAACAGAGCACGACAGATAAAAGCCCCCCGAAGAACAGCAAACTAGGTCAGGCCTGCTTAAGGATTTGTGCTTTTACTTTTTTGGAATAATCTTTCTCATAACTCTGGTGTCTTCTACACGGAGTCACAAGCAAAGTTATTCAAAAAAGCTTTGTTATTCAATAAAATATATTTTATATTATTGAATAACGCTGCAGGAGCAGGGCTGTGTGCTTCTGAATGAAGCAAGGAGGAAAGATCAGGCTGTGTTAAGCACTTGTGCACTCGCCCACACACACACACACACACGTGCATGCACAGGCCTGCACACACACACAGCCTCCCCTGTTGGGTGTAGAGGAGAATCAATATGTCTTTGAATGAGGGTCAGAAGGGTTGTCTGCCCAGGGAGAGCTGACAGATTTGCTCTCTTTTGCTCTGCTAAGCCCCTGCCCGCTTCTAAAAAACCCTGACACACACACACACACACACACACACACACACACACATTAAGATGAAGAAACACACACGCAGACACAAACAGATGGACTGAGACACACACACAAAGATGTGACACTTCTCCAGGAGAGCAGAATTCCAAGCATTTTGCTGCCAGTGTGTGATATTAGACGTTCCATATCGAAATGAACCCTGATGCGTATCCCGCCGTGTGTGTGTGTGTGTGTACCGACAACCTTGGTAAGTGTTGTAACAACTCAGGCTAGACACATACAACACACATGGCATGAAACTCAACCTAAACTGACACACAAGTACCAGATTAGCTCCCAGCTCTTGATGTTTCACTCTCATCAAAGCAAACTACCTCCACCTTTGGACAAGGTGGAGGTAGCTGATGAAGAAATATGACAGCAAGGGATAGCTTTGACTGATCAGAATCCAAGGAGGAACTTATTCTAGCATAACAGAGGGAAGGGGGCTGCAGCTATTGATTATCTTAGAAATGAAAACATTTGAAAATAAATAAATTGGAGTTAGGTTTTGAAACTAAAATTAAATTGAAATTAATTCAATTTAAATGAGGATGCAATATTATAATTTAGAATGAAATGCAAATGAATAAAAACATAACATAAATGGTGTCTTATTGTTATACAATTTGTTATACAGGACTATGCATATTAACCTCACCACACCTTTACCATGATCTTAGAATCCTTTGAGACAATTTGTTGAAAAAATTAGAAAAGAAAAAACTTAAGAGCGTCACACATAGCCACCAAAATAATTATTATCTTATTGATTGAACCCAAATGTATTCAAAATGAACAATTATATTTCTTAAAATGCCAAGCTGTTCTATTGTGGTTCACCCTGTGTAAATATTTCATGCAATTAAATAACACATATTTACAATCTTAACCGTACAATGCTCTGGGGTTTGGCAGTCCTGATGAAGGAAAAATAGTTTTAAATGTTGGGCACAATAAAATGGTCATTATTGAATGTGGACTGCTTTTAGTGTGTCGAACTCAATTAAAGACAGTTGTGATGTGTGATGTAATAACGGCACAAAAACACCACAGTAGACAACAGCGTTAAATGCTGGATATCACTGATAATCAAATCAGAGGAATTAATGTGTCTGTATGTGTGTGTGTGTGTGTGTGTGTGTGTGTGTGTGTGCCTCCCGTGTGGTTAACATACTAGAGCAGCAATTAGTAATCACTCAAGGAGCTAATGACATCCATCAATGAGCTTTTAAAACCAGCCATTTGATAATTACAAACATCAATGGTCACCCATGGATTCATTATAGTACTGCGCTCCCTGTCTGCTGCTGTCTCTGTGCATGTATGTAACTCTACTTCATGACAAAAAACAATTTGTGAAGCATATACGCAATTATTTACTCCCTATGTCATTAGTTGAAACATTTTTAAGGACTGATTCATTACAGATTTAGTGGTAAAAGACATGGATGGAAAATGCTACAGAGCCTTGAAACAGGTTTAATCTAAAAATGCCTCCTTATTTCAAAGGGAATGTTTAGAGGGTCACATGTTATGCTTCAATGACTAGATGAATTCCGGCTTTCACAATCTGTGGTTCTCAAAACACCAAGCAAACAGACAAAGGGAGAGAGAAGGGCTGAAAAGACGGGGACGGGAGTCAGAGAGCGAGCCCGAAAGAGGGGATTCAGAAGTGAAACCGCCGAGGAGACCTGTTATTCTTTGACGCACTTCTCACTTTCACTGTCACACCTGAGACTGCAGCTGGGGATGCTGTTCTTTGCTCGAGCACTCGGGTTCGAGCATTTTGTCCATGATTTTATATCTGTTTATTGTCATGGGTTCATTTGTCTCACATCATCGAGTGCCTGTATTGTTTTGTCTTCATAATGAAGCATTGAGGGGCATTAACAGGACACCTTTAAAAACACAAACAACGTCTCTTAAAAAACTCAAGTGACCGGAAGCTGTTGCATCCAATAAGGGAGTATTTTTGATGACCTCGACCTAAAATCAGTTTCACTCAGTGTAAATGAAGTGTCTCGGTGGCCAGCTGACGAGTGGATCTGAATATGAGCTAGCGTGCACATCATATAGGTGTGTGTGTCTTGCGTTTGTGCATCTGTGTGTGTGCGTGCCGCGGATGCACAATTACCAGGCAGGCGCGAATCGATAGGTGCCTGCTGACAGATGGATTAGCACGGTAAACAGATGATACACACACCGCTAAATTATTCATCTGCTCAACAGTGGGCTGGGTTTCCACACACACACGCTGATGGGGGGGTTATGGAGGAAGGCGGGGATAGAGGGATGAAGAAGAAGACAGCCAGAGGAGGCAACTTGTGTTGCCACCTGAACGCAAACCTGAGATTGTGACGAGCCCAGACAGAGAGTGTGTGTGTGAGTGAGTGTGTGCCTCAGCTGTTCTTAACCACACAAAAAAACACACCTTGGACACACACACTGTTTGTCCCTCTAACGCCTTTTATATATGCAGAGGCACCACGGGGGGGTCAGCGTCAAGTGGCAGGTACCCAACACACGTATGTGCAAAAACGTCAACACGCTCATCCTCCTTCCTTCCTCCGCATCTTCCTCCTCAAGTGCGGGCAAATCCGTGATCGTCGACTGTTTATGCCTTTAGCAAAGCCCGTCACGCGAATGTGATTTCACAGCACGCGCAGACCCACACAAGAGAGGTGTAGGGGGGGGGGGGGGCATGTAATGCAGATAAACCTGATCATGCCTCGGGAGAGACATGCACTATTATGTCTTGAGACGGAGCGGACGCTCGCTGCTCGGAGGCAGGGCCCTTCAGGGGCCGTTAGCATTGGAGTTAGCTTTGTAGGTAGCGCTTCACTTGACAGGCGAGAAACAAGCAGACTGCTGTAAGGACACGGGATGAAACCACTACATTGAGACCTTTGCAGGGCACTCCCAATATTGAACAGTGTTAGCGTAGCATAGTCATTGTGGTGCATGCAAATCATGTGAGTATGTTCACACACACACACACTGTGGCACACATATAAAACACCCCTTATTGATTTGTTTCACCTTTCTGAGGGATTTTCAAGGCCCCTTTTGCAGCAGATTCTAGGCTATGTTCCTCTGGGATGAGTGTAACCTTTAGTACCAACGAGGAAGAAATCAGATGCGACGACGTCTGATCAGCAGCCTCAACTGACTACGAAAGAATAGTTCACTGTCAAATAACAACGCAGACAAAACCCTCCTTCCCCAATCAAAGATGTGTTTTGCTTCTGAAACATCTATCTACTGGTGCAAGTCACACTAATGTGTGAGTGTGTGTGTGTGTGTGTGCGTGTGTGCGTGCGTGTGTGTTCAGTGCCGGGCCAGTCCAGCTTTGTGAAGCGGCAGCGCATTAAGAGCAGCTAACTATCTCACACCCACACACAACCCCATTCTTCTCATACACGCTCACATACACACACACACACACACACAAACTGTTGGTTCGCATCATGGCCGCCATCAGCAGGAACCAATCAGATTTGATGAATAATTCAATATTAAAGAGGGCGTGACCAAGACGGGGAGGCGAAGGGCTCTGCCAGGCAAGTGGGCTTTTTGGAAACGGGCCTGCTGTTTGTATGTGTGTGTGAAAGTGAGAGAAGCAGAAAAGGGGGGGGGGGAGCAGGACTGTCACACTAGACTGCTTCCACAAACTGGCTGCAGATTAGATTACTGAGGAGAGGAAAGGAGGAGGAAGGCGAGGGGAGGGTGAGGAGGAGAGAATAAGGAGACGAGGAGGGAAAGGAGGGAGGTGAAAGGATGCTGGAGAGAGAGGAGGAGGACACAGTGGTGGACTGGGGTGGAGGATCTTTTAACACATCTGCATTAGTCTGAATGCATGGGCACTCTGGAGAGTTTGTGGGGAACACAGAGCTACAAACTTAGCATTGTGTATCATTTTCACATCAGCTGGCATTCTTGGGTAAAGTCAGACCTCGAGGATTATCTCAGCTCGGCTGTCGGCTACTTGAGAGGATAAACATGTCGCAGCCAATTCACCATTTTATAACCACTGCCGGGAAAAAAAAACCTTCAAAGTCGTACAGAAAAACCCAGCAAGGGACAAGTTCAGGGCTGTGACCTTATGTGACTGTGTGTGTGTGTGTGTGTCTGTGTATACAAATGAAAAACTAAATGTGTGTTGTGTTGCCAGGTGTGCTGCGGTTGAATGAGGCTCTCTGGAGTTTTTACACAGTTTCTTTTTTATTGGCCAAAAGGCAGATCACCAGGGGGACGGAGTGGAATTCCACAACTTGGGTTGTTATGGACCTTAGCTTGTATGTGTGTGTGTGCGTGTGTGTGTGTGTGTGTGTGTGTGTGTGTGTGTGTCTGTGTCTGTGCAGCGGGAATTAAGTCATGTTTCCCTCAAAGCAACCTGTTTGTGGAACTTCCTGAACGCACAGTGACTTCCTGTCCTCTTAGTGGTCTACCTGCTGATCCCTGCTGTTTTTTAGACAATAAGTTCATGAGCACCACAGCAGCGGGGATGGATGAAGTACAACACAAAATGAGCATTTTGCTCATTTAAAGAGAAAAAAATCCTTTTTTAAGAGATAAATACTTGCTAGATTTTTAGCGGGGTGCCACAGAGAGAATCCGCTCCCCTTCCCCTGCTTTCCACCAGCTCCAGCAGCTCATTTGTGTACCCTCTCCACACACACACACACACACACACAGGACATGCACACACACACACATCTGTCTCCAAATGGAGTGGCTGTGCTGACAAAAGGCTCGACAGGAAGCGACTAATCCTTCATCTGCACAGGGGCGCAACAATGACCGCAAGACGACTCACACCAAGTGATACACACACAGACAACTGCACAAGCGCACACACAGACAATTGCTGCTCACTTCCAGATGCCACCCAGAGAGAGGGATAGGGAAAGGAAAAGAGAGATGGAATGACACATTCCCAGATTCCAACTGAAATAAAAATAATCATGTAATGACAATGGTGATGGACTTTATGGATCGGATGCATGAAGGCTGGGAATCGGAGACGCACACTCTTCAGCCTGAGGGAGCTGCCAGGAGGGCAGAAGGGCACACACTTGGGGGTAAACAAAGCCACCACAAGCGGGACAGTCCCCGATGTGAGTGTGTGTGTGTGTGGCACACGGGGGGAGACTGACAGGGAGGCAACATGAGAGGGACAAGCCTTTTAACATCTGGCTAAGCACTGACAGGAAGATAGACACACACACACACACACACACACACACACTAGCAGGTGGGCGAGTCCCAGTCCTAATTATTAGAACACTCTTACTTAACTTAACCCTGCTACTGGACCGTGACAGGCAGAGATGGAAGGGGAGAGAAAGGGAGGGCGGGCGGGCACTTTTATTTTTTCCTGCAGGAGAAGGATGAGTCTTCTGCTTCTTTGGGTGATTTTTTAACCCCTCACACGCCGAACGGAGCATGGTAGAGCACAGGGAAGGAAGTAGGATTTTGTTTAACAATAACATTAACAGTCGAGGATACCCATTTGTGGAAGCCCCGCCCACACGCATTGATCGAGCCGCAGTAAACCAGAAAACCAAACAGAATCTGACCGTCATTCAGCGACATCATCGCACATCTTCCCTTCTTTGTTGGAAGCCGTTTCATTTTTCCTCCACATTTCTATCAAATTCACTTTTAGCTGCCACAGTTGAGTCCCCTCCGTTCCCAACCAGAAAAGGACACCCAGCGGAAGGGATGACAGAGAACAGAAGACAGGACGAAGAGGAGGAGGAAGACGAGGCCTCTCGCTGTGTGTTTTCACAGCTGTGTTTGATACATGTCTGTGGTTTCAGTACGTTGACATGATTTGAACTGCTAAAAGTGAATGATACGCAAATTCAGAAACATCTACCTGTCTGTGATGCGCTGCCTTAAGAACTCATTATGTCCGTCGGGCATATGGGAACTGCATTTCAACCCAACCTCCCAGTTTCCTTCATTCCTTCCTCTGCCGCAACCTTTCCTTTTTTATGCATCGCTTTCATCCTTTCTTTTATTGCTCCCACCCTCCCTAAAACATTTTTTTCAGTGGTATGTTTGTCCTGTTGACTTTACTTTGCTGTCACTCTCTATCTCTCTCTCTCTCGCTCTCTCAATTGCATGCGTGGGAAAAGTACCAGGAGCTGTGACGAGTGAAAAGTGAGAGCAGAAAAAGGAAAGGAAGAGAGGGAGGAGAGGGAACCCGGGTTTTCAGGCATTCAGGGGTCAGGTTCGGTGGGACTCTCTCGGTCTTGTAAATCCGGAAAGTGGATAGAACCCAAACAAACAGACTACAGCTGTTACACACTCTTGTGGGGAGATGTGCACTATTATAAACACACAAACACACAGACAGAAGGTGAACAAAGTGAAGGACGTGTAGGAAACGATTACAGCGAGGATAAAAGATATGTGAGAGGAAAACAAAGCCGGTGAAACGTGCTGGATGCCGAGACACAAATACACACACACACACACACACACACACAGCTTCACATTGACAAGTCGTGCAAGAAACGTCAAATCCCCTTTGCAAACAAGCAAATGCACTGCAAAGGGAAGGGAGGGGGGGGGGGGTGTCATTTGTCAACATTCCCATCAATTCCTCTCACACAATGCCTAATTCCATTCTCCCTCGTACTGTGAACACGCGGACAAAACACGCATCCTCTGCTTTTCGCCCCATCCTTCCCGTGCTACAGCCCTTAGCATGTGACTACAGTAAACGCTGACGGCCTTCACAATAATACCCCGCACATAGTCCTCTTAAGGCATGATGGGGCCTTTATGTGCAGGTTTAGCGGCTGACAGGTTAGCAGGTTTAGTTAACAGCCGACGTGCCTGCCAGTGCAGTGGGGGGATTTGTGCGAGGGCTTAGCATGGAGTAGGCCGGTGTTGCTCGTCGCGGCTGGCTCCATGGAATTGGAAGTTTCTTCCGAGTTGCATTAATAGGGTTTTATTTTATTTGTTTCAGCCTGAGAGGTAAAGCAAAGGGGATCACCTTCGCACCTGGGATTAGCTGGCACGGCGGATGATTGGACTGGAATGGGATCGAAACTGAAACACATATTCAACTTTTATTGAAATTGAATCAAGACAGGTGTACGAAAAGTGGTGTTTAGAGTCGGCCTTTTTAAGATCACGGGGTCCCCAAAAGGAAAGGAAAAATGCACCTTTAGAAAACTAAAAGATAGATAAAAATGGCTTTGCAGGTTTAGTGTTTGTGATATACTACCAAACTACAGAGTGGACATGCAGATGGCTGGGCTTATTGAGCCAACCCGGAAAGTTAGCATCCAATTGGTTCCCTAAACAAAGAGCTAGTGATGGAACGTGTGAGGCATGGCTCCGTCTGTAACATATTTGTACGAAATGAGATGCACAGGTAATTCATTTGGTAGAACCTCAATGAAAGCAATACATTGCATTTGTGTTGACAATATCAACGCAATTAAGATACAGATCAAATGGCACACGTGGATTCAAAGTTGACTTCAATCTAATTTACGTCATGCTTAACCTGGATGCACCCTCGTATAACTCAACGGCCAACTTAACATATAATTGAGATATTGAAAATTAAACCCTAACCCTAACCCTGCCATTTATGTTTATTTTTGTGTGTCACTGTATGACTCCGAGCATCGCTGACCTCTTTTTGCCGTGAACTTCCCGAGAGGCATGTGTGAAGCAGCGCGCAGGCTGCTAGTCAGCTAATGTGTGTGTGTGTCTGTGTGTGAAGCAGTGTGAGCGCTGCCCTCATGGGATTGCACCAAAGTGTTGTTTGTTCTTTGCGCCTCTGCTGGATAGCCAAAATCAGTGAAGGAGAACCCATAATTCTTTGCTGCAAGCAGAGCCTCCGCACATCCAATTGCATTAGGAGCCTATGGTGGAGGTGGAGGCTACTTGTGCCAAGATTTAACCCGATTATGTACCGATGCAGCCGTTCCAAAAGACAGCACAGGAGACCTGCGTACCCATCTCCTCTTCTATTTCTGGCATCGGCCAAATATGAAGTAACAACATGGCAGAGACCACAAGCATCTTGAAAGCCGGGGAAAAAGAGAAAAATGTCTATTTTGAATGAAAGGAATCTGAATTCTAACAAAACAACAATGAGAACCAATTCCATTGCGGGATTATCATTTCTGTCTCCCTCTTCTCTCTTTGTTCGTGTCCCCTTTCCCCTCTTCTCACTTCATGTGCTTCTTGGATATCTTCCTCCTCCTCCTCATTCCTTCTTTTTCCAGCCCACCGGATGTCATTTCCCCAAATTTTACCCTTTCCTCCATTTCCGTCATCTCTCTTTCTCAGCTTCTTTGTCTCTCCTAGGGTGGTCTTTTTTATCGGATCAGTCTCAGGTCGTCGCCTCTGTCTCTCATGTGTTCCATCAAGGATGCATGACTCAGACACACACCGATACACACACACGCTCACACCACACACTTCTCTCTCTCTTTCTCTCTCTCTCTCTCCTGCTTCCACTAGAGGTGTATAAGCAATGAAAACTATAGGAGTAAAGCCTACCATAGCGGAGATGAAGTGAATTCACACCGTCTCTTTTATTTAAATTATACACTAAAGGCTTGTCTCTTGTTTGTTTTTTTCTCTCTCTCTCTCTTTCCTAATTTGTCAGTGAGATCCGATGCAGCTTGTTGACATGTGTAGGAGATGTCGGTGCTCATGCTGAGAGCTGTTGTGCGCCAGGAAGAGTATTTGTGTGTTTGTGCTTGGAGTTTGTTCAGTTCCTCTCCCACTTCCCACTTATTTCACACACACACACACACACACACACACGGCCTGCCAACGATTTGGGTATGTGGTTAAATCTTTTGGCAACAGGGCTGCCAGTGCCGAGCTATGATGAATGCTGATGGCGAAGAGCGTGGCCGGTCTCTGAACCAGTCACTCACACACACCAACACACCGACACAAACACACACACAAGCACTAATCAGATTCCCGGTGCGTTTGGGCCAAATGGCATTCCTCCACCGTTGAATGCTAATGTGACCAGTGGAGCTTGTGGGCTTGTGAAACAAGGCTAGGGAGAGCCAGGAGAAATGATGACAGGAGAACATAGATGGGATTGTTTACTGGCGTGTGTGATGCCAGTGTGTCAAAATTTGCATTCTTTCACAAATTACAGATAGTTGTCCTTTGGTTTTAATTTGAGTGTCAGAGTTGGAGTTGGCTGTTGGTGTTTTTGTTTGTCCTGCTGTTTAGATCTGGGCAGGTTTTATTACTACAGTCGACGGTAAAATCATCCATGATTATTGTTGCTTGAGTTGTTTGATGAAAATGTGGGACATTGTGTATTAGTGGAATCATTTCTGATAAACTGAAAGAAAATGCATAATGGAAAAGTAATGTGGCCAGAACCTTCATTCAAACATACCAAAATGTTGTACGACATGTAATTTTGTTATATTGCATAATAGGGCTAATTTATGTTCCTACCGCAAGAGACTCTCATACAAACAGTAATGTTTCAGTCTATGTAGTTTGTGCAGACTGTACAGAAAAATCCTATAATTGGTCTTCAAATGACTCCATACAGATGGGTGACTAAAATGAATAGAGGATAAACCCAACATGAAGTCTTATTAACCACTTAATAGCTTATCTGAACTCTACTGAAAGGCTGAACAACATTTTTCCAAACATCTTCCATTGGGGTTTAATTGGGTTTAAGTCCAATACATGCGATTCCCATCATCTAATCATTTAGTCACCTTGTGTAGCTCTTTTGTTACCATGTCATTCATATTGTTTGTCACAAATCTGTATGAACCCATCTTGCTTTATTTTTTAGAATGTAGAACATCAATGAACAGTTACTTACAGCGCTCAATGCGGTCCTCTGGGCTGGAGGAAGTCTCTCGATCCGACAGGAGGCCTGACACCGCGAAGATCTTTTTCCCGCTGTCCTCCACTGCTTTCAAGGCGCTGCTGGGCGAACTTCCAGGAGGGATCTGGGAACCGCCAAAGTCATACTCTTTCCCCTCTGCATCGGAGTACCGCAAGTGAGGTGAGGAATCTGCATCCATGCAGCCTTTGAGGCGCTTGGCTGGGGTGAAAGCAGATTGATACCCGACTGGCACTCCATCGCGATCATCCGAAGGTGAGGCAAATGGCCTGAAGGCACCAACGCCGCTGTGATTCAGCATACTGATCGGCGAGCAGTCCAGGTTAGGTGGGGCAAACTGATGATGGAGGTGGAGGAGGGACGGAGGGAAGTCCCTGTTGGGGAATCCTGGTGGTACTCCGCCTTGGCGGTGGTACATTGATGCAAAAGTGTAAGAACCATTGTTAAATGGCAAATGGACGTCCTTCTCAACAGAAACGGGGACGCCAAATGGTCGTGGCTGCTGGCAGGGAATCGATGCGTCCCGAGAGGCTTCAGCAGTGGAGGCTAGAACCATGAGGGCCGGGGAGGCCAGGGGATTGGGCAGGTAGGAGGAACTCTCCATTTTGAAAGCTGCCCTGTGGAGATCCATGTCTAGGCGGGAGAACGAAGCCGTTAGGACTTTAGGGGAGAGGAGGAGATGATTCCTCCTCAATCAAATTTGAGACAATGTCCAAGGCCCTTGAAAAGTGTCTATGTAAGTGCGTGAATCTGGGTTGGAGATTTGAAAGAATTTGACTTTAATAAGGAAGCAGCTCAGAGCAGTTTGTGAGAAAGGAGACTATCTTGAAGAAATCAGCCAAAGTCTAGCTAGGTCTAGGCTAGCATGAATTTAGTCTGTTTCTCTTCAGTGGGGTTCCTCTGTCTCCAGCCAACTTCAACAGCGCAGTTCTGGGCCAGGTAAGTCCCGTTGGGTATATTCTGTCCTTCACAGACTTCACAATTTAGACGACTTCAGTCCCGATGATAAATCTAATGAATGGCCAAGGTTAGGTTTTTCCTTCGGGTTGAAAAGCAGTAAAAGTCTCCCCTCGTGGAGAGTCTGTTGGATGTGTTGCCGAAGCCAAACGGTCCCGTGGAAGGGGTGGACATCCGTGGGTCGTCAGAGCTGGTTCAGCATCTTCAAGTGGTTGTCACACTGAGGGAGATACAAAAAAAAACAATCGTTAAGTCAATTGAAGAACAGGCTCATTTTTCTAAAAATGTCCACGTAAGTTGTTGTGATGCGAGTCAACAGCTTTTTTAATTGTTCTGCCAAGTTAATCAAACTACGAAATGAGACCTCTCAACTGAAATGCGATGAGTAAAATGACATGTGATTAGACCGGCCATTGGATTGACTTTCCCTTCACCCATCACCCAGCTTTCTGCTGTTTTGGACAGATGGGAAAGGGTATTATGTGTGCCAAAGATAGCGCTTTAAATGTCTTCTTTAAAAATTGAACCGCTTTTCGCACCGTTCACATTTATCTCAAACCTCCTTATCTTCTCTTAATGACAGGTACTTCTGGAGACAAGAGGCTCGCTGCTTTTTCAGCAGACAGAGATCGATGCAAAACGTCAATCTTTGTGAAAAAGAAAGGCTGAGAGCCGAATGGAACATTTTTTATGAAAGGAGCGTCTGGAAGCCAAAGCTTGAAGTCAAATCCTTTGGGACTGAGCGTTCTTACGTGGACACTGTTGGGAAACCACACATTTGCAACCTTTTGGGAAGCACTGTCCTCAAGTTGACACTGTTAATGAGATCCTGTACATCCCTGCCCTTTGACAAGAAACCAAGAACAATTTCAAACTGAAACTTCTCCCGCTTCCCCCTCCCCTTTTCTTCCAGCTCTTTAAAAAAACTTCCCCAAACTGTTTCCACGTCACATCTTTCCATTCTGATCTCTACAGCACTCCACGTCTCATCTCCTTCCAAATGCCCCCAACCCCCATCCGCACCACTTGTCCTCCATCCTCCTAATCTGTCCTTCTCCTCTGTCCTCCTCCCCTTCTCTCCATCCTCATCTTCTCCTCTCATCTCCCTGCCACTATCTCTCCTCCCTCCCTCTCTCCTCCCATCTCAGATCTTGGTCTAAGCCGCTTAGTCCTACCATCTTCCGGGATCTTATTGGACCAGAACCACTTGTCTTAAGATAAGGACACACACGCATGTACACTCCTCCACACACACACACACACACACACACACACACACACACAGCCACACACACATCTGAAATGAGGGTATGCGGCTTGATGTTCAGATTGACACCCGACTCAGTGGGGCGAACACACCCCACACTTTCGCAGGATATGCTACCCTCTCCCCCATCTTTCTATCTAACCACTTTTTAATTCCCCAATTTATCTGTCCCCCCTTTATTTTCCCATCTCTCCTGCCAATCTCTTCTCCTCCCATCCCACCGTCTCTCCCTACCTCCTCCTCTCTACTCCCCCGGGTGATTCAGATGGGTGATATCATATCAGACCCCTCCATCTGGCATCCACGAGCCAGAGGAAATCTGACTGAGTGAATAAATTAGCCGTACTTGACCTCGCGACCCCTCCCCCCGTCCCCCACTTCCCCAGCGGCATCCGTGGCAACAGACGAGAATCTTCTCTCTCCCGGGAGTAGATTGGAGCGTACGATTGGCCGGTCGAAGGATCGGAGCGAGGCAGCCGATGAAACGACAAAATAACATTTCCAAGATTTTTATCCTCAAAGGGCAAATTGAAGGTGGCTGGCATATTAAGTGTCCAATATGTCAAAGATTTAGAGTAAGTGAAGATGTGCCTGTTGCACATAAGCGATCATTTCTGGATTAAAAAGAATCAGAACACCTTACATGCAAATAGGTTATCGTGAGTAATTCTACCTTATTTTATTAAATCAGATAAAATTAGAAGCCATTTTATGCTACTTAAACGGCAGCTACATTACCATAAAAGGCACCGCTTCAGTCGCAAGATTCCAAACCAATGTGCCTTGGAAAAGGTCAAACGCGGAGTGGCGTGAACATATGCATAAACACACGGCTAGACGCGGTATCAGGTGCCCGGGCCAGCCCGCTCTGAATGATCGTTGAAGCTGTGTTGACTACCAGCCAACATCAAGGAAGAAACTCCCTGGGAAATGAAAGGAGAAAATCTTTTATAGCTATCAGCTGCCCACAACACTCATTCAAATCAATTTCCAAACCTGATCTCGGCTTGGACACCCTCCCCCACCTCTGAAACTCACACACACAACTGCCAAGACAGAAGAGAGAGGTGAGGGCCCGGAAACAGAGAGAGAGAGAGAAAGAGAGAGAGTGTGAGAGATGGGGAGATGTGAGATGTTTTACATTACCGCAAATGTACAGTAGACTACTGAGGAGTGTTGAGGACGGCTTACGCTAACACGCCTCTGGTCTGGACAGATGCCACAGAGTCACATTACACCCCTCTCTTCCTCCTCCTCCTCCTCCTCTCACACTCTTCTCCCAACCTACCGCAATCCATCCTGGAAATAGCACCTTGAAAACGTAGCCACAGCAAAACACCCGTCTTTTCTTTCTTTCTCTCCCCGTCCTTTTCTCTGTCTAACAATTTACTCCCCCTCCTCCTCTACCTCTTCCTCTTCCTTCCTCTATGTCTTTCGCACTTTCTCCGCCGGTGTCCTCTCTCTGTCTGCGCTCTATATCAGATCACGCTTTCTCCTGTATAACCTCTAAAGTAGGGAGTGTGTCTGAGGTGTTGATAGCGAGGTAATACACTGATAAGTACCGGGATATTTCAATTTTATTATCATTACCCAGCAGGCCGAGTGGCGGCGAAAGGGAAGGGCCCGCCAACATGGAGCAGCCAATCCAATAAGAGGACACTGGATATTCACTAGCACACCGCAATGACGAGATGAAAGGAGAGGTGTGGAGGAGAGGAAGCGAGGAGAGGAGAAACGAGGGTAAATGACAGCGGAAGAGGGGAGACAAGGAGCTGAGAAGAGGAGCTGATGTAAGAGGACAGTAGATGCAAAAAAGGGAGGAAAGAAGGAATGGAAGAAGTGGAAGGGGCAGATGAGAAGATGAGGAGATGAGATAAGGAAAAGAGAAGATTGTGATATCAGAGCAAAGGGCACCAGTCTCATCTCTCTGGCCGATTGACACAAGCTGGCGGCCTTGTGGTGACACACAGCGATGAGGCCTCTCCAAACTGATCCCAGACATCCCTTTCCCCATTCAACTTTGGCATCCTAATCCCTTTAATCTTGGAAAGAAACATTGTGTGATTCGGAGCGAATTCCAACCAAACTTTTTTTTCTGACACCACATGATAAAAGTGTCACGAAGCTTCTCCAAGTCTGTGACGCCTTATCTCTTAAAAACAAACAACGTAATGCTACATGACACGCGCCTATGCGTACCCATCAATGCAATTGTGAGTGCAATTACATGCCTATGCAGACACACACACACTCACATGCACGCAATAATGTCAGCCGGTGCCATTTACGATCCCATTTGCCACATAGGGATGCCACCCACACGTTGTCTGACGCTGCGGCGTATGCATTTTTTAATAGGAAATGTCACAGGGAGAGAGGGGGGGGGGGTTGCATTTACCACACTGTCATAATTTGATTGCAGCCCAGGACAACGATACAGCTGTCGCTGCGATATTAACAGTGAGGGGGGCTTTTCACGTCAAATCTGCACTTTAAGTGACAATGTTATGCCAGTGTACAAAATTGCAGTGTCAACGACAATATGCTATTGCTAATAAGCAATATCCTTACATGGACAAAAGAGAATGGGGGGGGGGGGGAGAAGTTAAGGATTCAATGTGATTCAATGTAATCATTTCTAAATGTCCTTGTAAAGATTATTACTCTTTTTAAAGAGTAATGATGGAGGTTGTTCGCTTGTTCTCGGAGCTCTGGGACTAAATGTCAGGGGTTGGAGACATTTCGAATGTGGCTTTATGGATTCACTTTAGGTCTCCAATGACAAGGGGGGAAATGGATAGGCCGTGAATTCCTTCATTGAAGGACGAGAAACAAAAGCAGCTGTATGAGTTGCGATCAGAAAACCCCCCGGAAAAAATGGAACCCAGCTTGCTACACTGGTCTGATCAAAGTGTTCCCTTTTTGTTGACTGGTTATGTATATATATTTTTTCTTTTCCCCCGAGCGTTTTTTGTAACTGCTGAAATTTGTCACGTTGAGTTTTTTCCGGTGTATCGGCTGCGTTTAGAGAGGAACGAAGGGGCTGCTGAGACTGTCAGGAAGTGGAGAACCTGAAGTTGATTTTTTTCTAATGGAGACATAGAGAAAAGCTGCAGGCCTGTCTAAACGTCTGTGTGTGTGTGTGTGTGTGTGTGTGTGTGTGTGTGTGTGTGTGTGTGTGTGTGTGTGTGTGTGTGTGTGTGTGTGTGTGTGTGTGTGTGTGTGTGTGTGTACGTGTGTGGTTGCTGCAGGTTCTTAGGTATATTTAGAGAAAGTTAACAGGCGTGAAAGAGGCACTCTTAATGTTTTTTGACGTTTTATCTTACGGTTCCTCTGGTGAACACAATTGCTCACACATACGTACACGCACACACACCAGATCAGGTAGCCACGGTGAGATAACAATGGAAAAACAATGCTTCCTCATTTCAATTTGTTATTCAATGAGGAACAATTTCAAGAATGTGGTGCCATAGACAAAACCAAACTCTCCTCGAGAACCTAGTGTCTACAACCTAGAACCAACATTGCCCCAAACAGCCTAAACATTTGTAGAAAACCATCAACCGGCCTGGACCGACAACAGAGGTTTCATCAGTGAAGACAATGCATCTCTTCATAAAATGAGTCCTCGTTGGGGGATGACTTGGGGGATAATTCATTGAGACTCCAATGCTCACGATGCATATTTAACACATGCAAAGTAAAAAGACTGATTCAATAGGCACAAACATACAAATACAGATGTTACTTTTCCTTGGGCTAGTTTAGTATTTGAAACTCTTCAGAAACTAAAACGCTACCGTCACAAATTAGACATTTTCCCTTGAATCACAGAAAAGAAACAGTGTGTGTTTTTGTGTGTTTGTATGCGTGTGTGTTTTAGCCTTAAAGGGTGTGGGCTGACCTGCACACACAGCTCCACTTTGTATTCAATACAGACTGCGAAGCTTGTACATCAGCAGGGTTGTGTGTGTTTGCACGTGTGTGTGTGTCTGTGAGTGTCCAGGCGCGTGTTTGCTGATGTCCGAAGCAACAGTCGATACTATTGAAATGTACTCATTCATGTCTGGCCATGAGGCAAAGCTCAAATGTCCTTGTGAATAAGAATTGCACTCATCTATCTCCCCCGTTCTCTCTCATTCTTGCTCATATTATTTTGTCCTTGTCTCCCTCTTTCTGCTGTAAAACCCTAATTTTGTTTTTGAATGTCTTTCAAATATCCAATCTCCTGTTTTCGTGTTTTTCTTTTCTCCCCCTGCTGCCGTTACTGGCAGTGAAAAAGAATTACAGTCAGATTTCAAAGTGCGCAGACACACACACACACACCATCTTGAGGTGGGTAATGGCACTCGGGCAATGTTCAGCAACAAAATCGATGAGGGTATGGACGAACCGGCCAGCTTTGTTCACCATTCAAATGTAAATCTTATTTTTAAATGAACGCAGGTAAAAAATGGAGAGGAACATCTTTCTGTCCCGGACTGACCCAGTAAAACGGGAACAATTTACTTCTCAAATAAGCCTTTGTGATTTTGGAGTCATGGCCAGCAGACAAAAAAAAAATCATTCTGGATGTCGCGCTGACCTGTGGCAAGGATTTCTATTCATGGCCCCCGTTGAGCTGGGCCAGCTAATTCCTGGTACAGACTCAATGAGAAAACCACACCATTGCATTACCATCCCCAATAATTTTTTTGTGATGATAACTAGGCTTCCTTCGGCACGTCATGCATGCAGTTGCCCTTTTCACAAGAAAACATTTAATGTTCACATCTGACCTCGCCGAGCTAAGGGGTCCACCGCCGTCTCGCATTAAACAAACCCATACGAGCTTGACGGGTGACGCCATCGACTCTCTGCGGACCGACAGATGACAACGCTTGCTCTGCAGGACGTGTGACAGAGTGGGCCATGACTCTTTATTGCCGCGCTGGGCTGGCAGGTACAACAGCAGCCACTAATCCAGCTGGCTGGCAGGCAGAAAGGCGGCTGGTCGGACGGACGGTTCGTACTGCATGCGACTTCAAGCCAACTGGCCCAAGTTTAGAAAGCGGGAGTTAATAATGAGGACCAGAGCGGCGGGAAACATCTCTGCGTGGAGGCGAAGGGTCAAGGACCGGGGGGCCTGCAGACCCTGAGCTGCCCGGCATTTGGGGCCCTGAAAGCCCGGCTGGCTGGATAATAATAATAGGCTGCACATATAACCCTGTCTGCAATCAACAGGACACAAATGCACTGATTGTGTCTCTTCGGAAGGCGTGAGGAAGGGTGATATTAGCTTATTTTTCAAGTAGGCAGCTTGTGATCTGGCTCACAGTGTAATTGATGAATGGAAGGAAGGAAGGAGAGAAGAGGAGAAGGGAGAGGGATAGACACTGAGAGGAAGAGGACACAGGCGATATGGAGAATAGAAAGTATCTGACACCCGACACAACTCCTCTCCCCCGCCATTAGGCTAATTCTTTGACTTTCTCTTGTTGCTGATAGCTTGTCCAAGTGATCCCCCCCCTGCCTTTTCCAATGCAATCAAACCATTAAATACAACTCTGCAGTCCTGCATAGAGCGATTTCCCTCCAATAAGACAACTGGATGGGAGCTACTCGCCTTTCCTGTCATCAATAAAAGGAACGATCTGCATGCAGTTAATATCAATGCGATGCAGACATTTTTTTTACAATTCAAATATACCGTGACGAGAGAAAATGCAGCTTGCATTTAATGCAGGGCAAGAATCTCAATCATTTATATTTTATATTTTATTTTTGTTTCCAACAGAAAAAAACGCATTTTTATCTTTAAATCAATCAGAATTGCGGGTGAGCTGCAATTTCCGGTGACAATAGAACCGCATTTGGTTTGAGAGCGAGACAGAAGCATCAAATGATTGCATCCGCGATTACAACGAGACGACGACGGCACCAAGTTACAAGATGCAGAACCGCGCGGAGACGCGGGTGGAGGGGGACGGGGGGTGAGTGTGGGGGGCGGGGGGGGGGGGGGGTGGGAATCACGTGTCTGCGTGTTCAAACACTTGTTATTTACCGGTGACGCGTTCATTTTCAATTACCGAACCGCGTGTCAAATTAGCTCCTTTATGTAGTGTTTATTAGCACAAGACAAAAAAAATAAAAAATAAAGCAAAAATAAAGGGGGGGGGGGGGAATGAGTCAGATGTGCTTTTGATAAAGAATGATGCAGAATTAGTGCATATTGATAGGACTTAAGAGACCGTGGTAATTTATGTGACATTTATACATTTACACTCCTACATATACTGCATGTATGTATGTATTTATGTATGTATGTATGTATATTTATACACATACACAAGTTCATTTAATTGTTTCCTTAAGAGGGAGATAACCGTATAAGCTTTTTTCATTGTTTCCAAACATCTTGGGATGACTGTGATTTTAAGCCATTTAATGTTCATCCACGGTGCGATGAAAGTGAGTTAACTGGTTTCCCGATTATTATTATTTTATTATTGTTATTATTGTAAGTAGATTTTTTTGGGAGGGAGGGGGGTAATTAAAATAAACTACCATCCTTTCGCCGATCGACCCAGTCGGAGAGGTGTGAATCGGACATTCATTTTAGTTCTAGCCGCGCGAGGGGATCAATGCTGAGCAATAACAGCTGACTGCTGTTAGGGAGGGAGAGAGAGTATGGGGGGGGCGGGGGTGGGCGACAAATGAATCATCTTTTGCAACTTTTGCTAAAACCTCGACACTTTTTTGTGTTGCGTCTATACAGATTAATCCTTCGGGGAGGCAGAGGAGATGAGGCCTAAAGAGAGGAACACATATATCCTTTCTATTAAATGTCGAGGCTTTGACATGGAGTTTGGTTGAGGGAAACAAGTGTGCAGAGCTTCGTAAAAAACGGTTCCGTTTCAGTGTTGCCTCCTTAAAAAAATAATTTCCTATATTGTGTGTGCGCAATGTGTGTCTTGCCGCGGGGCTCCGAGGCTCGGTCTCAGGGTGAATACCAAAATAAAAACACACAAATTAAATAAAAATCTAAATTTGACTTCTATGGAATGAGACAATTAAAAAAGCGACGTGGACGTGGAATTAAAGGAAGCGATTTGATGTGCAGAGTTAAGCGGGACATAATGAGATAATGACAACGTGGGGATAACTCTGGGTGGCATCATTGCCCCATGAAAATAGACCTCAAAAAATCTAAAAGTCTTTATGAAAAATGCAGTTTTAATTTGTCTTAATTAAAAATGAACATCGGTAAATTGAAATCCTGTTTAATTACATTTTTGTCCTTAAATTGGATCAAAGGGCCAGAAAACCCATCCGTCAAATGTGTCGTGAAATTGAATAATAATGAAAAATAATTCAAAAAATAAGAATTCAAGAGAAGTACGAAGGTTTTGTAAAATGTCCTGGTGTAAACTGAAACAATAAATGAAACCCAGGTCCACTGTGCCTTCCATCAATCCTCCAAATGAATGCGCTCGTGTTTTATCACGAGGAATAGGCTGTGCGCCCTCGCCTCTGGCGCACAAATGACATGGATGATTACACGTGCTCCGTTTTATTTAATTGTGTTAATAAGAAAATATGATAAGCTCAACCCCCCCACCCTCCCACCAGCCCCGCAACAAACCACTAGGTACCTAATGTTTATGATGCCATTTAACATGTTGTAAATATTGCTCCTGTAACATATCACTCCTCCTCCACAATTTTCCACTTTTAAAAGACTATTATTGCTCATTGCACGTGCGGGATGATGAAAAGGCTCGGCTGGTTGGTCCGACAATCAATACAATCAATGTGAGGTTCCACTGGATCGAGAGATTCATTTTTTTAAGAAGAAAAGGGACTTTAATTTAAATGTTAACCGTGCAGTGAGTTCAATGTCACCGCCCCCCCTCTCCCTCCGCACCTTCCGTCCAAACGAGCGATATTTACGCGCTATTTATTGTTGGCAGTGAGGTGACTTTTTTAACTTGGAAATGACTGCTAATAGGTCGGCTGCATTTACCACCCCCCCCCCCCCCCCCCCCCCAACACTAATTTCAATATTCCCTGTTTTGGGTGTTGCGGCTTTGAACGTCGGCGCGCCTGGATCCGTGCGCGTTTAAGCGACTGCTCATTCGTCTGTTCCTGTGAGGTCGTTCCTTTTTTTTCAAAAGAGCAAACCTCCCAAAAACTGGCATTGATGTGATTAATTCAAGACGAACATGCCGGCCAAAAAAGGAGGCTGCACGAACTAGTGATATTTTTCTTCACTATAAAAAATTGTAAATGTACAATAAATGATAAATGATTTCAGCATAACAGAAGAAATAACCACAAAGTCACACATCCGTTTTCCATTGTCTGTGCACGTAGCACCGAATAATAACTTATCATTTGTACAATTAAAATAAATGTTTTAAACGAAATAAATGTTACACCATGTGGAGAGAATATAAGGGGATCACACAAATATAGAAATGATAAAACTTCATAAAGGCGTGGAAATTGTGACATGATCATTAAAAAATATAAAGCGTCCTCGGGTGAAATATAATACTCCTTTCCTCTTAATGAGATGGTACAATCCCCAAAATGTTCCTAAAAAGTTAATGTTGTCTCCGGTAAACCAACGCAGCAGCGGCAGCGGCGGGACGCACTCAACAAGCCGATTTCAGCTCACTGTGCTCGGGCACGGCGCATGCAAGGCCCCCAGGACTGTCTCTGGCTGGGAGCTGCTTATTTAGGGGGAGGATGTAAATTATATCGGCTCCCTAACAGGTGTTTCCCAACTGTGTGCCTGTGCGCATATATGTGTGTGCACGCGCACGCGCACGGCCCACAAAAAATTGAGTTTATTTTTTGAAATTCAAGTCGTCTGTTTCTTGTTCAGATAAACAATTGAAAGAATCATTTGTTGCGCATTTGAGGAGTTGCGCTTTTCTTCCCCTCCCTCTTTTTCTCCACGTCCAGTTTCTGTTTCACTTCTTTCTCTAAATATTCTGATCATTTCATCTTTTATTTTATTTAATGGCTTCGATCACTTTGTAAAATAAAACTAGTTACATTCTTAAAACACTGGATCCAAACTCAAATACGTTCTATGCTGATTGACAACCCTGCGATTACAGCGAGGTCGTGGCCGGGGTGCTTCATATAAAAATAAATAAATAGTATATATGTGCCAGAGATACATTTAAATTAGCCTAGTCGGGGGCTTTATAGGACCCCAAAGCCCGGGTCCAAAATGCAGCAGTGTAAGCCACATGTCCCATCTTGGTGAGCGCTTTGGTTCTGCAACGCAACGCTCAGCCTCAAAATAACCACTGTTCTTAGTGGGAAAACCTAAAAGTCAACTTTAAGATGAATAAAAAAAAACAACAGGCCTGCTGATTAACGATCATTACTGAGGATCTACTCCAACCGCCTAATACGGGGAGCTCTGCAGCACCACATGGTTTCTTTGCAGACTGTGATTGTATTTTCAATTGTAAGCGTTAATACTGCTGGGTAACCACCCGCCTTCAATATAACGCGGTGACGGACCCAATATTAGGAGTTGTTAAAAAAGTGAAACTATTTGCTGCACTGTGACCGAGTCACACATGTATTGTGATAATTAATGTGTGGTGGTGGTGATGTGCGCGTTACGCCACTGACACGGCACACCATACTCTATACAATTTGACTTTCTTGCTTTTGGAAGGGGGGGGGGGCATAGATGCACGCGCACTGGAGAGACCCAAACAGACCCAAAAGTGAAAGCTCCAAATGGAGACGGGCCGCTCCGTGACCTTTTAAACCTTTTCTGTTTATATTACGCGTAGAAAACGCCGCCGCGCTGCCGCGTCCAGAGCGCACAATCCACGAGTAAAAAAACAAAAAGTTGAACGAAAGGACTCCAAACAGAGAGATAAAATGGGAAAAGGCATGGAGAGACAAACTGTTCGAGTCTCAAACCCATCAACAACAACCACAAACAGCCGAGGGTACTCACCTCGCCGTGGCACAATCCGCTCCTTCTCGCAGACGACTCCTTGGTTTCCGGCGCCTGCTTCTTTTTTCTTCCTTTCTTTTCTTCTTTTTTTTATCCTCACAACAAACCGAAAAGTTTTCTGCCGAGCAGGAGTAGCAGTAGCAGTGGCAACCTCTGCCTCTCGCGCAGCAGCACCGGAGATAACGGGAGGCGCTTTGTGGAAGCGAAAAAAGTAGTTAACACCTCCCCGTTAGGTTACCAAAGCGGAGCCAGAGAGGAGGACGGAGAGAAGCGAGAGGGGGGGGGGGGCGAGAGAGCGAGAGGGGGGAAAGACTGACTTTCCTCGAACGCAGCGCAAAGTGCGAGTGTGATTATGTGTGCGTGTGATTGTGTGTGCGCGCGTGTGTTGTGTGTGGGCTGTGGGGGTATCGATAGCGCGATCGCGCGTGCAGCCCCTCTGCTGAAACACCGAGAGGGACGATCAAGTGAGAGGGGAGAAGCCGGGGAGGGAGCGCGCGGATCGCAGAGACGGCGGAGAGGGGGGGGTTCTCACAGGGCTCAACGTGTGTGAGGTTAAAGCTGGGCTGAGCGTGGAGGCAGGGGGAGGGGGGGGGGGGGGGGGGGGGGTCCAGGGTCCACAGTGCTCCGAGGTGCAGTGCTGCCGCGCAGCGCTCAACGACTGACTGACAGACGCACAGACGGAGCAGCTCTCTCGGCTAAAATACAATTTAATCTCGAAATTATCTCTTTTAAATATAAATAATAAGCTATATATGTAAACCCATTCCACCACACCGGTCTTTGTCGCCTTCAAACAGTCCCGATCATTTCCCAATGTTCAATAATACTTCATATTTCTGCTTGAAAACATGTTTCTCTTTCCGCAAAATTAAGTTTAGTGTCCGTGTGTATGCATGGACACTGCCCCCCCCCCCCCCCCCCCGTCTGCTTTCGTTCCCCTGGGTGATTTCCACTGCGCTTTGTGCGCAAAGTGAATGAATTACCCCCCTCCCTCTAACCCGGCGGAGTGGCTGCTCGCCATAAAGCCAATGAAGTCCACCTCTTAACAAAAAGAGGTGGACTACCAGACACTCTTAAAGTGCGCACTAGAGAGACTGGGTTTGTAGTGGGACCGCGGGAAAGTTCAACCATACCTCAGCCGTGTGGCAAAACCACCGCCACTGGTCCACCTAAACATCTCGTGGACGTTTACAGAGCATACGCACTTGATGGGAAAGGTCATGGCACAAACCGGAGAGCTCCTTTTATTGTCTAAAATCCCCCAAATTTCATCTTAGAAACTTTGACAGTTTAAAAAAAAGGATTCCTGGGATTTCAGATTCTTTGTTATTTATTTCACTTCATTCAAATGACAAAACGTTTTAAAAAAAGGAGTTTGCAACGTAAAGCTTTGAATCTTCTGACCGCTATTTCAACTAACTGTGAAGAGGGAAAACATTTAAATGCAAACTAAATTATGTCACAAACCCAAGTTCTATATTTCCAAATCTGTGGGTGGGGGGCACGGATGGGGTGTTGCAGGTAATTAACACACATCATTTGAAAATAAAAATGTGTTAGTGTGTGGAAAGAAAAAGTGTGCCAAGCAGAGTGAGCGGGACAGGGAGAAAAGAGGCCTCCGGTCCCCTTGTCTTCCTCTCCACTACACCCCCCTGCTGGTCACACGTGGAACCGATCACACCACACTTTTTTCTTCTGTGACAATTCACTTTGGTTCAGGGGCTGTGAGCAGTGTTCATGTTGACATGGTTTAATTCAAACTGGACAGTGAGAGGGTTGTAAAAACAGATATGGAGCACTATAATCAGATCGCTCTGTATGGTCAAGAAAATAAGGTAAAAACTAACGGTAGCATAAGGGGCATGTTAAACTTTGTCCACTTTGTGGTAAAATCCAATTTTCAAATTGAAAATATTTCACCTTATCAACACAAGCACAATATGCCAAAAAATTGTTCCGTGACTTCCAATTTAATAATTTCCATGTAATATCTTCCAAAAAACGACTCCTCTGACTTCCACGTCATCACGCTAGCGTTATTAGCGTGAGTCGGTTTCAGGCTGTAATCTACCGATGCTGAAGGTAACAATAGCGTGGGAAAAGTGAAGAGGGCCTTGTATGTGTGTGTGTGGTCTCCATGGACAGGAGGGGCAGTAGCAGCAGTAGCAGTGCCATTAGTGGTGTGTTGTCTTGCTAATAGGCTCAGTTTGGAGTCAATGGGCTGACTGAGGAAGAAGACCATCCATGTATTAGATCCCTCTCTATTCAAAGTCTAATACCACTCTTCAGGCCCACCCTCTGATGTTTTCAAATGCTGCCTCTGTGCGTATTGACTATAGGAAGCACTTTGATAGCACCTGTTGCCCTGCTGAGGCATCTGCCCTGCTTCTTTCCCCCGCTTAAGAGCAAAGGCATTCAAGGGGAACTATGGAAGTGCTTAAAGCTTGTGTGGGACCAATGGAATCTTAAATGGCGGACCCTTCACCTACCGAGTGTTTCATTCTCCTGGACTTTTAGATATTGGCTTCTGCCTCCACACAAGAAGGCAACCTGTAGTTCAGATACACAAGCCAATGCAGAAGTACCTTGAACATGCATTCCTTCTAATGGTCAGAAGGAGGCGACTCCTCTGGTCACAAAAATAAGTCTGACTGAATAGAGGTCTATGGGAAAAGGACTACTTCACTTGATTTATTCCCTCAGTAAACATACGTTAATGCTCTCAGTTTTCTAGTTCAAAGTTCTTCAACACAGAATGATATTCTATTAGTAAATTATGGTCCCTTTTAGAGTCAAATAGACCTTATGGGTGCTTAGTGATTGAAAGTTTCCCCCCATGCCTTGTGCCGTCGAGTAGCTGTCCATTTTTCATTGAACAATATTAACTCTTTCACAGTGTGTTTTAAGTTCACAAAAGTTCATTGTAACATTTTTTTCCTGTTAATATTATTGGATGTTTGGTTATACTTATAGCTCACACCCTCTCGTGTCACTTCTGGTTGCAAAAAACAATGCGGCGACAGCTAAAATACCAAACTCATGGCTTCAGAACGGCCGTACTCAAACAATGAGTGACGTGAAGGTGACTGCGTCCGCCTCTTAAATACAGGCTGTGGTCCACAGCAATACACCGATGGACGTAAAATGAGGTTTGGTTTTGTGCTTATGGCATTGCAATCATTATTCAACACGACCAACTATTTCCTACATTCTTAGGAAAACTTGAACACAAGACTGTAAGCACTTATCTGCTTCCAGACGAGGCAGAAACGGCACTCTACGGTTTGAAAGCTTTGTGTTTTTGATCTACCACGACCTCTTTCTGATGTGAAAATTTCACCCAATTCTGGTTAAGAAGGTGGATTACATCCATTGATTACGTTGGTTAATAAGTATAGCATAACCTTATTGTAACCATAGCATTAACAGGATACTAGTCTTGTTAGCATATGTACCTTCCTGCTACCAGATGCAGGGAATGGCTGCTCAGCAATCCTCTGCGGCACAATGACCTCCCCTGGCTGATGACATGACTAGAGTGTGTTGGCAGGGTTAACACCAGGGCTCCCTCTGTTTTACAGCAGCTTTCTGAGCAGCCATCTGAACCGAGTCATGTCCTCATGCTACGAAACCCCTGACACCTCCCCTGAAATGACATGAGTGATAATGGAAAGCGGAGCTGACAGCACAGGGGCCCTGGGCTGTCCTCTGACGGCCAACTTTTACTTGTGCTCTGCTGGGGCATTATCCCTAAGTCGAAAAGCACTGAGCTCGCAGGGCTGCACCGAGGCGAGCGCCGGGGCGAGGGCCTGACGAGTCATGTGGCTTCCGGCTTTGTTCATGTTACTCGTTGGTTCGGCCACCAGGTTTTTTAACAGAGCAATCAGGTGCTGCTGGAGCCACCATCAGTTTCCTTGGAGCTGGTTGGAGTGCACAAAAAATACAGACAGGGTTTACCAGCAGGCAGCCCCTGTCTGTTTTATGACTTGAACCTGTAATCCTTTGATATTTTAAAGCAGCTCAAACTTGAACCCGCCTACCAGCCATTGACTAAAGTAATACCCTGTTAGGTCTTTCACACTACGTGGGACTTAATTCCTTAAACAAACCATGTTTGAGTGTGATTTACGCTAATCTGGACAGGCGACGGTCATTTCTATCTTTCCTTTAATAATTTACGATTGGTGGAATTTCATAGCGCCGGCTCCCCAGCCGGATGCCGGCAAATCCATATGTCTGTAATATAATGAGATTTAAGCGCAGCAAGATTATAAATTATCGTGTGATTTGTTCTCTCGCTGTTTTGTCAGGGCACAGCCTTTGAGTGTGTGTGTGTGGCTTGGGGACATGGCTGGCATTTGGCTGCCACAACGCTCTAATTGCTGACGTACACACAGATAGATGGGACCTGATGGTTGGTGTCGCCACTGGAGGGAGGGAGAAAGGGAAGAAGGAGAAGTGAGGGAACAGAGGGGAGGAGATGGGAGGATGAGTAGAAAGAGGACGAAGGGAGCCAGCTGACTTGAGGATAAGGGGAGGAGAAAAGGGAAGTGGAGCATGGACGGATGGATGGATGGATGAAGAGTTAGGAGGACAGATATTGTCTTGTGGCGGGAGACGCAGCTGCCAGCAGCTACCAGGCCAAGCGGTTATCCACACTGATGGAGCCACATTTAGAGAAAGCAAAGCGGAGAGACGGAGAGAGAGGGGAGGGCAGACGTAGCCACATTCATCTAACGCTCGGATCTGTTGCTCCAGGGAGCTGTTGGAAAATGAAGAATTACATGGCCCTGATCAGATTACATTACAGAGCAAGTGATTACATGCACTTGACTCTTGTACGAAAGAAGAAAAAAAATGAAGGGAGGGAAAGGAAACATACGTGATCTGATTAATTATGTAATTATGTGGTATTTGTTCTGCTATGATACATGGGCAAAGATCTGAGGGGAGGTAGATGGGTAATTTCATCAATGTTTCATTGCCTCCTGTCTAAACTTGCTCTGATACACGTGTTGGTTTGTCCAAGTCGTCACTTGAAGACGCAACTCACTGTCATTGTATTTTGTATTAAGAAAGGGTGAGAGCTCCACGTTTGAATTGTGGCCGTCACGGAAGGTTCAAATGCACTTCACAAAGGGAGCCTAATCGGCCTAAATAATACATGCGCCATGGGAACGACTGCTTGAAGCGACTTGTTTTCCTTAAATACGACCTGTACTGGTTCCGTGAATAGTGGCTAGCCTTTCTTTACTATAATGTGAAATCCCTCGAGGAGGAGGTCAGGTTGGATGGATGGGCAGCATGTAGCAGTGACATGGGAGACAAACCATTCATTCTTTACCAGTCCCTATGAACATTCAGATGCGGTGTCTTTCAACCATCATCACAATCTTTCCATAACATTAACAACGTAGCTCTAGTTGGCTTAGCTTAATCCATTTGTGGACAATAGATTGAGTCTATATGTATCGTCATATGTATTATTTACATAATTAATTATCTTAAATCTCCCTGTTAGATTGTGTTCTATGCACATTCTGTTTTGTGTGAACTTGCCAATTTACTGGAATGAGTGACATATTTACATAAAGCATTTTTTTACTGTCAAACATAGGAGCAAGTATCGGGAATGCTGCAGACTTTCAAAATAATTGTATTACTGATGGAGTCACTTCATAAATATTCACACATAGCAATGCGAATGACAATTTGATTTGGAAACCAAATGCATTTGTTGTTTGGCTATATATTTATTGGCCAAATCCACTCAAAATTTGCCTTTCTGGGATAGTTTGTACAAATCGCAGTACTTGGAACAAAGTCATTGCCCGGTGTTGTATGCCAAATAACTCTACAGAAAAAAAGAATATCCCCAAAAATAAGACAATAAAAGACAAAAATATGGGTTGAACTATTGTGTCGGCTTTAAGATCGAGAAACATCAGAGCGTATTTTCCTCCCTCTGGTCGCTCCGTCGTCTTCAAACATCTCCGGGGAGTGACTTGTTATTTGCTCTGAGCTGTCTATGTGGTTTGGCTTTTTGATTAGAGAGAGACAGAAAGACAGAGAGCGGGAGAGAAAGGAAGGGAGCGCAGATAGTGAGGAGAGAGAGAGAGAGAGAGACAGTCTCAAGGCACATGTCAAGCAATGTCACAGATAATCACACATTGTCTTAAAATAGCTTTGAAATGACATAGCTGGAGTGGGTGATGTTGAGGTTGGGAAAGCGGAGGGTCTTGAGAGGGGAATCAAAACCACCATCGCGTAATTAAAGACCAGATAAAGTTAATTTCTGACAACTCCCGGGGGCAACATTTATCAAGGACAGAACATGTAAGAAAGAAGTCTTATCTGTTAAAAATAAGAGAGGATTTGTGGGGGTCGCATGACTATGTAACAAGCATCTGCTTTGTTCTCTCAAACAGAGACAAATATAAGGGGGGTTACGACAGTGACAGATAGAGAAAGAGTAATTTCCTCAGTCAGTCAGGTGAAGATGGTGAAGAGGCCTCCTTCTATCATCATCTACCCAGTAAAACCACCCTATTTCATAGTCCAAGTAATCTCCATATTACCGCCTCCACTGAAAGGGTCCCCGCTGCTGCTGCTGCTGCTTGGATTGTGACCAATGAAAATATATCAGGGCTGTTTTTTACTGAAATCAGTCTGGTTGTATGCTCACATTCAAAGTCATTCAGAGCCAGATGGACCCAAATGTGGGGTTTTTGTAGCTGGTGGAGGGCAAACAAATGTCAGTTAATGTGATATGATTCCAACAACAACAAACTTGTCTTTAGGTTGCAATCACTACCACAGAACATAATGCAATGGTTCTCGGCTGGTGCATTACGTTATATGCCCAGTGTTAGCATCTTTTCTTCAAATAAAAGAAGGACTTACAAGGTGTTTCTTATCTGATGTATCACAATAAAAAATGCTTTAGATGTCAACTCTTTTTGTATTGTGTTACTTCTTTATGAAAAGTAAAATAGTTTTACTTTAACACTGTATGTATGAAACTTCCGTTCTTTGACACGTGTACCGACTGCTCGAAAATATGATAATATATAACATGTTTTTTTGACAAAAAGATGGCTTTAAAACGTCCTGCCTTTGCTGCACAGTGTCTGTCAATTCAAATAAAAAAAAGAGAAAGACTTAAATACAAACACAAAGGCATGACAAACAGCCCAGACTTTTGCGCCCCGGAATGATTTGTCCATCTACTCCATGGCCGGCACAAGCTGGTAGTTAAGCTAAAAATAATGTTTATTCCTGCAGACGGTTAATGGTCCGTCAAATGGGATAACAAGGACGGCTGATTTGTGAGCCTCTGCAATTACCCAGCCTTCCCACTTCCTCCCTGTTTAAATTAAACAAGCCATTGATTTTATGCTGAATATTATTGTGCCATATTCCTCAGGGGTGCTTTTGATAAAGATATGGAGTGATTAGACCTAAAGATGCAAAGACAGACACATACATATATAAAGGTTGATGCAGGGGGAGAGGAGCAGATGGGACAGTCCATTATTTGCGTGAAAGCCTTGTGACAATGTATCTTTTGTAAGATGTTTTAAACTAATTTTGGACAATACAGACAATGACAAAACAGACCTTGAACACACACATACACACACACTGCTCCCTAACTTGGGCCTGACAGAAAAAACTCCTTCTTTGAGGATATAAATAAGGAAGAAAATCCAATAGAGAAGGAATCGTCAGAAATCTTGTCCCAGGCTCAACATTACGTTGTGGATGTCATGTGCACAGTATTAAATGACTTACAAGTTATATATAATTAGTTTGATTCATAATACAGAAATGACTAAACTATATAATACCACACAAACTATAATTCTGCCACTCATGATGATGAGTGCAACTGAATGGCTCTTTTATGGATTTTATGGATAACAATGATTACTATGCAGCCAAAACCTTTTGGGAGGGTAAATTTGCTTTTTAGTCTCTTCTGGTGAATTCTAGAGACTTCCACTCCTGTGATCATATTAGCATCAAGATGACCCCCTGCATCCAGGGTGTGTATAGTAGGCAGAGTAATGGCAGATTTACTTTGGTGGACGAAGAAGACTGAGGAAAAGAATACAGAAAAATGGACAGAGGGCAGGAACTGGACCTCTTAGATTCAGAGAATTTGGATTGATCTGACTTCATGGGTGCATGCAAAGGCTCACGCGGTCAGTACATTCTGATGTCCCTTCCACTGTATTAATCATATTTCTGCGACAGATTGCCAGAGATTGCCAGCGATTGCGTTGGAGGTAAAAATGTGACCACCTTTGACAGGTTCATCACAGAGGTCTTCTGGCGGCATTTTGCCCGACTTGGCGGCCTGACATTCAGCGTCTCTATTAGCCATGTGTTTTCAACCGAAACACACAAGTGTGTCATCCAGGGTTTCTAGGCACATGCACACGAGCAGTCAATAGCAGTTGCTAAGGAGTGACGATTACACAGAGAAGTCAAGTGACAAATTCAAGTGGCCAGAAGAAATATCAATTCATTTAGGACCAGTGAGCAGCAAGCCGGGCTGTCAGGGAGAGACGGAGAGGGAGATCAAAAAGGCTCACCCCCGATAGGACAGAGGCATTAGAGACGAGACCGCCACAGTTAATTTTGTGTGTCCGAGTGTAGTGGGGGTGAGTGTGTATGTTCACCAGCATCTCAGCCGTGTCTTTCACGGAAAAGTCAACCAGTCAGTCAGACTTGTCCATCGTGTTTTATGACCACAAAGAAAGATGCATGTAAACATTGGTGTGCTCAGCATGGAATGTATATCCAAGTTCAAAGATCAAATCCATACAGTAAGTTTAGACCACATCAATTGGGCATGTTTCTTTTTCTGGTTTCGCCAAATGTAATGACGGAATGTCCTATCCGATATCCGATCCAGATACTCTTTTTTTTTACTCTCTTCATTGCCAAACCAGGACAACAATTTCCAAACTTGCATAGAACGTCCCAGTAAAATTTCCATTTCAAAGAGGGGTTATCAACAGGCGTGTGGCCCACAATGCATCTGGACGCAACTGTAAATCTCTGATGCACCTGCTCCTTCGTGGTGAAAGGAACCAGTTGATGTGGTTTGGCATCAGGTCAAGATGCCTTATGGACGCTTACCTGTCAAGGTATTCTGAGTGCGTCCAACTGGCAGTAGACCAGGACTGATCCACAGTACGATGACATCTGGCCATACAGAGATAGAGGACATCTGGGTTGCTGTTCTTAGACTCCTGCCCCCATGGCCTGGACCTGCAGTGCATTAGGGAATCATAACGTTGAGTTACATTGATGCAGAATACACTTAATTTAGTCCTGCTGCCCCGTGACATGCGTTATATGCAAGTTAATCCATGGTTTCATTGATCTTTGTCCATGTTTATGACATTCATCTTGAATAGTCAAACCCATGTATTATAGTTACCATACTGTCGTCATGGAAAACATGTTTGTCCATGATGGCCGAATGATGGAAATAATAGTAAAATTGGAGCAGCATCGGCTCTAATGGGAATGGTGTCGCTTATGGCTAAATCAATATTCATGTATATGTTAAGCCAATATCTTGTGAGAGGCAATTACCGCTGCAGTGAAACGATGTGATTGTGTGCGAGACAGAATGACTTGGAAGTGTGGAAACATTTTGATTAAGGCCTCCTCAAGGTGATCTCGCCACATTTTAATGTGTCACTTCCCCCCTCCTCGCCCTCCCTCGCCTCTGTCATTTCTCCAAAGAAAGGAGAAGAAAAAAAAGTAGCAGCGTACAGATGTTGAAGTGTGCTGACACGTCCTTGTGGAGGGATTTCAACCATGATGTTAATAACAATAATTAGCTCCTAAGTGTTTGTGGAAAGGGGGGATGGGAAGAAGGGGTAGAGACATGAATATTCTGTCATAGCGCTTGTGTGTGTGTGATCCAGGACAAATGGCTTCCCCTTGTCTTTTTAAAAAGAACAAATTAGCCATAATTGCTCGTTTCGGGGGTCTGGGGATGAAGGCAGCTTTTTGCTTCTTCATTATGCCTTTTTTTACTCTGCAAGACGTGCACACACACACACACACACACTCAAGCAGTTAGACCATTGAATATATTAACAACACAATATTGTGACTATTTATGAGCGACTCAGCAATTAAATGGAATCAGAGAATATTTACTTCATAATGAAAAATGCATAGGACAGCAGGAGAAGGCAGCTCTTTATGAGCGAAACCCCTATTAGAGTAATTAGAGGTTGAAATGTTGAGCTAGCAGGAGCAAGGAATCATACTGTTCATTTTGAATACATTGGAATTAATAACATTTCATCTATATACTATATACATAGGAATTACATTTATACACCACTTTAAAGCAATCAAGGGGAGGACATTTTCCGACAATGGAAGACTGACTCTCCCATCAGCTTTGATTAGCGTTACAGTCCATCTTTCTCGGCCGTTAAATATTTGAGAAATTATTATTAATAACAAAATAATTTCCACAGATTAACCCCATTCCGGCTCTATTCCTGATCTCCTGGCCTTTAGGAAATTCATGCGGTAAAAGATTGATGGCTCTTCCGCTGTTTTAAAACGTTTGTCCTTGCTGGACTGTTTTGTTCTATTCGACTTGTATTGTGCCTGAGTTCCATTTCCACACCTCTGTTTAATGATGCAAATGTATTTTTGAATGTGACATTGAAACAAACTCAAAGAACGTTTAAGATTTTAACAGGATTACCATCACTAAATTCACCTTTCAGACTTTTTATTAGATTTTGATTTTATTGCAAGATAGGGCGTAAAAGTTATGCCAATAGTGAGAAAAAAAATGTTTAATACATTCTGTTAGAGACGTCACATCATGAAACATCTACTCATTTCTTCCAGGAAGATTTGGACTTAAATATGTTGAATACAACTCAAATGCCACTAAATCATACGTCCAAAACAAAATACCCACTTCAGCTTCTCAACATCTAATATCTATATATGCTCTGACCTCTGACCTCGCCCGTGGCCAAAGGGGGAGATAAAGTATTAGGACTACAAGTCAGAACACATCAGTGAAAAGTTTAAATCAGCCGTCGACATCACAAACCATCAAAAATGTGCAAATTGATTCAACTGATGAAAAAAACAGATGAGCCTGAACGAAAAAACAAAAAAGGAACCTTGTCAAGTCTCCGGAGCTGTAATATGTGCACGTGACATAGTACATGTAACATTTTCATGCAGCCAAAAGCTTTCCAGTTACACCACTATTTTATTGGGATTAAATATGGCGAAAAATGCATTTTGGTAAATTAAACACAAACAATACAGTAAGTAGCTTGCGCTTGCTACTTGTTTGTTAATTTGGTTTAAGTGAGGAACCTATGGCACTATGGGATATGTAGTGTAAATGTAGAGTAAGGTCTTCACATATATCCTGGGGGGCATCTGCCTCTTTATAGAGCCTGATCTTCAAGGTCCATGAGGTCAGCCAGACCCTTTTAAAAAACATCAGCCCCAATGCCCCATGGGATACGGAGTTCCTGATGGGTTCCTACTAAGGAATTGCAAATGTTGACCGAGAGGATATCAGTTAGTCACCACACTGAGTGCGGGGTCACTTCAGAGGATTCCCATTTCCTTTAAGAGCCTGAATGAGCTCTGCACAAACATGAGCAGATGGATGGATGACTGGATGAATGGAGAGGGAACGACTTATAAGGAGAGGGACAGGTAGAATCCTTATTTATTGTTCATGCATTTTTTATCAGTCGAGCAGTGGGGTCAAATGAGTAAACAGGACTTAACCTGAGGGCGAGAAGAAAGCAGGAAGGAGAGCAGGAGAGATGGACCGATTGGATATGTCAGTGGATAGCTTAAAACAAATAATTGTTGGGAAAAATGAATTCCAACCAAGATCAAGGGGACTCTTTCAAATTTCAGCCTGCATGATGTAGTAAATTTGCAGTTAGTTGAGATCGCCTATATGTTAGAAAAAACTAGGAACACTTTGGCATCTGTGTCCCTGTGGACACTTTTTGCTCTGTTATGTTCCACCTTTTTTCAGCATAGAAAATGTTCTCTCTCTCTCTCTCTCTTTCTCTCTCTCTCTCTCTCTCTCTCTCTCTCCTTTATAGATTCCGTGTATTTAGGGGGGAGTGGGGTCAAACAACCCTGCAGGTGTCTTGACCCCTGACCTTCACTTACAAATCACACAAACCTACACACATCTACACACACACAGCCTCAAGCGTATGGCTCTGACCGATGTGGTTGAGGTTAGCAGGACGTCTCCAAGGGGTAGGAGGACAAAAAAAGCCTGTGTTTGTCTGAGTGAGAGACACAGAAATAGAAAGAGAGGGAGAGAGATAGAAAGACACAGACAGAGAGAGAGAGAGACAAAGCGGGAGAAGGTCTGCATTGATTAGACAAACACGAGGCGTAAGACTAAAGGACTGAGTCGACCTTTAACCTTTTGTTCGTGTGAACAGGCATAAGAAGGAGTGTGTGTGGTGTGGTTCTTTTGCTTGGTTCAGCTTATTACGCATAAACTATAAGAATTATCACTTTAGCTTACAAACATTTGAGAAATGCTGTTCCAGGAACATGACGTGTCCTAAAACAACATGCGTTTCTAAACCTTAACGTGTCTTTCTTTTAACCCGTACTATGATTTTTCGCGAAACCATATCGCATTTGTCATTAAGTTTCATTAATATCTTTTAAAATTGTTTTGATTAATGCCACCTTTATCAAGCTTTTCCAAACAAACAACAAATATAAGCTCAACTACAATTCTGCGTTAGAATACAATTTTGCCCCAGAAGATGAAAATGAAAATAACTTTCTAGCAAGTACTAATTGGTTCGATCTATATTTTGTCCATCTATGTAAAACTATTTAGGACATACTTACTTGGAACAAGAAAAAGAATAGACCTAATATATGTTTTTTTCTTGCTGAAGAACTTTGTCTTAATTACAATAAGCAGAGAGCTGCAGAGCACACAGCTGGTGGCTCCCGCTCTCTCTCATCCCCGTTGCCATGGCGTTGAAGTGTGATTAGAACTCTGGCTAACCAACATGGCTGAGGATATTGACTTCCTGTCTGGTTCATGCAAACAGGATGTGACAGATTTAATTTGTTTGTCAGCCCACCTTAATTTAAACAGAAGGCTGAGAGCGGGAGAACGAGAAAGAGGCTTTCACACACACATCCGCCCTCCGATTGGCTCACTCGCAGTTCAAATTAGTGTTTGTGGCGTCAGTGGGGTCTCCCCTTTGTTCCAAGCGGACTCTTTTCCACCAAATCAGCTGATATCGCCATCAATGCGCAGTGTGCCGCTTTGAATCCTTGCAGGCAGCAATCAAAGAGGTGAAAACCGACATATTTTGGGAAGGAAAAATGCTCAAATTAACTTGTAAACGGAGGGAAAAAGGATGTAGGGTGGCGTGGGGGGGGGGGGGGGGGGGGCACGTTAGATTAAGCGGCAGTGACTTGGTGGTGGCACGTTGTGGCAGGTAACGAAGTGTGAGAGAGGGAGAGGAGAAAGAAAATGGAGCAGGGACGGGATGGACGCTCTAGACTGGGTGAGACGGTCCTGATGCTGGTAGAGAGTGTGACAGTGAATACAGAGGGCAGCATTATTGTTTAAATCATTGATCCTTTCCCCTTGCCTCTCTCTCCATCTCTTCTGTCAGCCATCTATCTTCCTCTGTTCTACTCTCTTCCTCTTTTTAATCTTTCTCCTCAATCTTAGATATTTTTTTCATGACGTCTTCCCGTCTGTTTCCAGATTCTATAGTCAGCCGGTCCAAGTCACAACAATTACCTCAGTTTTCCGTTCGCTGTCACCACACTTCTCTCTGCTCTGTCCTACTCCCAACAACCTCCTTCACTCTCCCTGCTTCCTTTATGGCTGAGTTCCTCCTGCCCTGATTGCCGGCAGCCTCTCCTCGTTAGGCAGGGGAGGTCCATAGCAGGCTCGGGGGTGGAACCACCGGGCCGCCACATACCTCCCTTCTACCACCACTCCCCTCAGTCTTCTACAATATACAGTATACACATCAGTTGTTGCCTGGAAGGTAGGTTTATGGGTTCTAATATCAGCTATTTGAAATTGATTATAGAATGTCAAGTAATTTTTAGATCAGCTCTAATGCCAAAAACAACACCGACATTTCTATGGCCTCATACACAGTTCAAAAGATTGTTGACTAATTGGTGCTCGTATATACATTTTTAAATAATTTGCTCATGTTTATTTCCCTCTATCAACTGTGACGGGCATTAAGCATGAATCGATTTTTGGGGGGGTAATGCTGATTGATGACAATTGGTTTCCGGTAAGTAGCCCCAGTGATTTTTGATGAAATATAATGATGGAAACCAGTACATGAACATACAGTAGGTTGCAATCAATGAAATTAAACCCTGGATTACATAAATAGTCTTCTGATGATGCCCATTGTGATTTCCATGAGATCATCTGGCCTTGAATCCAATTATGAGGAAAATTTAAAGAATTTATCTCGTACCGTGTCACACAATCTGATGAGAATTATTGAAATTGAATTGTCATCAATTCTCATCAGGTTTTGTCGGTTTATCTGTACATTGTGCATTCATTTGTCAGTAAATGCCTTTTTGGCAGTAATGAATATTCAGCTTGTATAAAATACATTTTTATTTAGGTCTGCATTTTCTCATCTTCACCAAATGTAAAAACACAGTTTGTGTGAAGCGTTACCGCTCCGATTTTATCATCCTATAGGAAAAATATACATTCAAAAGAAAAGGCCTTGTCAGTCGGGGGCTGTGGGACCCCAAACAGCGAGGGAGAAGAAGTAGTGTCAACAGAACACAAGAGTTAACTAAGACTGTTGTGTTGTGACAATGGAGCCTCTCCACAGCTTTTGCTGTTGTGATCATTTCAAAGTAACACTTCTTTAGCAGCGCACTTGGTCCACAGATTCTTTTTAGATCACATTGTCACATTGCTCTCGAGCAGACCTCAGCCCACATCTGTTGCCACTTGTAGAACATCTCGCCCCGGACGTTATTTCGGTATTCAGCTGGAAAAGTCACCTTCCACCATGCCGACGCACTGCCACAAGGCTGTGGCTCTGGTTTGTTACCACGGAGACAAGCGCGTGAAGCGGCGGTTGCTGTTTTGGCAGCAGTGCTTGTCTTGGCAGGGAAACGGCCAACGCTGAGGTCGAGTGACAGCCAGACGCACACACACACACTCCCTTTCCTCAAGGCCCTGCAGGCCGAGTGGGTGGGGGTGGTGGGGGCGCTCTGTGTGTGCGTGTGTGACAGTGTTAAGCAGGCGAGGGTGACAGTGACGTGACACTGGTGAAATAATTATGAGTCCAAAACAGGGCTGACAGGGAGCAGCCCGTGCCCTTCAACTATCTGTCAACTGTCATTAAAATAGAGCCGGGATACACAGCCTGAGGAGAGAGAGAGATGGGAGGAGAAAGGGAGAAAAGACTGAAACTACACAGGGGACACAGTGCAAATGGTCCATCTTCAAAAGCCTTTTAATCGAGAATTGAGACCGGATAAGACGAGCTAAGAGGAATCAGATCATCTGCACGGTGAGATGTCACAATAAGCTCTTAATAGGTTCTAAGAAATATTAAGGGGGGAGATTTAGGAGATGGGATGGGGAGATTGAGGGGAGAAAGGGGAAGACGGGACGAGATACAGAGCGGATATGACAGACAACTAGAAGTCACGGAGAGTGAAGGCAAAAAAGTAACAAGACCTGATGAAGAACTTACTGTTGTTATGTGCTCATTAATGTCACTTCAACTAATGCTCATACACCTGAACTTCTTCTCTACCAGGCTATCGTGCTTTTTTTGAGGCCCTGTAGCTAAGGCACCAAGGGGAAGTGTCATCGATTGTGCCCATTGGTTCCTCTCTTCTATTTATTCATAACAACCTCAGCAGTTTAGCTTAAACACCAATGACTGCATTTTAAAAATGTGTGGAGTTGTATCGAGAAAATGGGAACCATGGCGACTGGGCCCACACATACTAGCCCTCTATGGCATACAGTTGGCCTCGGGCAACGCAATACTTTTTTGGACCTTACACTGCTCCTTAAATTTCTTTAATTAAAAACAATGTATATAATGTCAGCAGACATGTCTGTGTCCAATCAAATGAGGGCCCAAAGTGGGTGTGACCTTTTCTCTTGGGGTGAAGCATTCTTTTATGGCTGCCAAGCTGCATAGGACAAATCAACTTTTTAACCTGTTTAAAATGAAAAAATTTCATAAAAAAATGTTAACATGTGCATGAGAATTTAAAAAAGTATCTATGATAGTTTAAATACTTTATTTGTTTTTATTTCTTCACTAAAACTGGGTTTTTGGGTTTGTTGCCTCAAGGCAACACTGTGTATTTAGGTCATTAACCATGGTCAATGTTTTTGCTGTACCAGCTTCTGATATTGAATGGGAATGGACACACTTTATGGGTGGACAGTTCAGTAGGGCCTCTGACAGTGAGGACACTGAGCTAGCTTTTCTATGAAGACATTCTTCAGGTTATTATAGGCCAGTCTAATATATATATATATATATATATATATGTATATATATATATATATATATATATATGCGATACAATGTGACACAAACAAGTTTGTATGTGGATTTTGGACATACAGTGTTGGTCATTTAATTTCTTTGTTTAATATTTTCTAATTGTCATTGTTTAGATCTATTTGTGGTTAATGTTGTCAAAATGAACTCTTTCTAAATACCTACATTGCTTGTTTGACTTTTTTCACTTATTATATTTCCAAACTTCAGAGTGGTTGAAATTATATTTTGGAAAGGTGACAAAAAATAAAAACAAAGCCTTGTTGAACTAATGTGATCAGACAACAAAGGTGTCAGTAACTTCCAACATGGATTAACAATGATCAGCTATTGGTCAGTATTGGTGGCAAAAAAACTTGATCAGTTGATCCGATCCGTGACTCCAACCCGTGATTGATCTGACCTGTTAGTTCATGACCAGTGTCACCACTAAAGGCTCAGCTGCTCAAATATGCCACACAACACCAGCACAGAAACTGGCTTTCCCCATGAACACATCAATAAAATAAGGAATATCTACCAATCGGACTCTTTTTTACACTTACAAAGGCAAAAATTATAGTGCTTTCTTACTGATAAGGACATTGTTGCCAGCTCCTTCTCCTGTGAATGTGTGTGTGCGTGCCTCTCCAGCAGGCCATGTGTCAGAGACCACCCAGTTACCAGGAGTCAGGAGGTAAAACGCCTCAGTGTTCATAACTCTTGTAGTGAATCCATCCTCCAAACAAGGAGACACACAGCACGTTTCGCAACAGTATATTTGGAAATAAATCTCCCACGATGCACCATGAAACACTCGAAGAGACAACAAGAGGGGCAGAGTTAAGGAGAGAAGAGATAGAGAGAGAGATGAGAGGTGGATTTATGGACAGAGGGGATATCTCAGCGCATAAGACGAGCCAAATGGCCAACAACAGACTGACGGACTGAAAACACAAATAAAGAGAGCTTTTTATGACGCGAATGGATGGGTTCCCTGGAAGACACTTGACTGGATTTTATGTGGTGGCGGCTTTGGCCGGATCCAGTACATATCTCTGTTTTATGAAGAGAGTCACTGGCTAAGGCGGCAGCGGAGGGGAGCAAACCCTCTCACCTCATTCAGACTGGTGGAGAAAGCACAAAGAGGGAGAGCACATTTTGTTGTAGTGTGGTTTCCTTAGTCCACCTCCAGGGATGTACATTCTACTAACCAATCCGTGTCCACAATTCGCTTTTTAATTACAATCCAACAAGTTACCACTCAAATAGTTTGGGTCCTGTTCTTTTTAATATCTCAATAAGATTGTTTTTTACATTTTCAAACAATGATTTTAAACAACTTTGAAATGGAATATTTGGCCTCAAAATCTCTCTAAAAACAGCAAATTGACTTGATTTAACTCGGTCATCTCTTAACTGTCTCATATCTCATGAACTCTAATGAGCGTAGTGATGATGATGGACACAACAGAAACTATTAGTTGTGCTTTTGGTGCAGCCCATCTACTTTCCACTTAAAAAAATAAGGCTGTAGTAGTTTTTTCTAGTCTTATTGACACAAAATACCATTAAAAAGCATCCTTAAATGTGACAAATATTGCTTCTCTGTTCTTTAAGAAAGAAATCTTTAATAATTAAATTCTCAAGAAGACAATAATATGTGGAAACGGCTCGGTGGTTACTCCAGAGGGAGTAAATTGTGCAGTTGTTTAGGACTCCAGCCATGGATACCTCAAACTTTTGGTCCAAGAAAGTCACTGTGTCCTTGACCTTTGACCTGTACCTTACAATCAGTTAAACAATAAAAAATAAAAGCTACCACCTGCAGGTTGTTATGGTGAAAGAAACCGCACATGTAGTTTGCAGGATAACTTAGTTTGGCCCAAACCAGGGGACACAAAAAGGAAATAGCAAACTACCTCCTTTACTTACAAAGCTTAGCAAAGAGTTTGTTACAGATTGATACGCTCCAGTCCTGGGCTCCATGTGCTGGATAAATCTACTGCGTGACCCGCTTGGACGGCGGCATGAGTCACGGCATTGTAGAACAAATTCCTCGTCGCCGCTAAGAAAGTCATCTCTGTAAAAATGAATTGCACCCGAACACGTGGACGCCGGAGAAAACCCTGATGAAAGCAACGACGGCTCAATCTCTTCCTCTGCCTTTCACACTATCTCTTTCAATCTTTCGCACACATGCTAATCGCCTCCCCCCCCCTCTCATTTGCATGCTAATGACTTCAGTCTTCCTCTTTAGCCCTGGTCCAATCCCTCAATTAAGTTATGTGCCGCTCTCGCTCGTCTTTGTGGAGGTGTCGCTGGACTTTTCTTTCTTCGTCTCTTCGTCTTTTGAGTGGCACTAAGGAGTGGGATTTTCAATAGTCAATATTTGATCTCATACGGGAGGGTTAAGCTTTCTGCTTATGGAAATAAAAAAAGATCTGAAAACAGCAGACAAGAAAAGTGTAGGAATCATGCAGGATTATCGGGAGTCAGAGTTATTGTAAAAGGAAGTTCGGGATTTTCACGTGTATTGCATGTCCCCGTTAGTTGTGTTGCATACAGTACACAATATTCTCTTAACACAAATACCATTTATTGTGAATTAAAGTTGAGAAATTAAGGAATTCCTCAAAATCAAGACTTCCCAAAAAGTGATTAAACCAAATAAACGCCTCTATTTTAATTTAATTTAAACCCAAATACTTTCAAATGCATTTAGGTTGTATTCTAATGCAGCCAATCTGAAAAACCTTAACATTTTAAAAAATTGCTTCCTTTCACACCACCAACATAAATGGCCGAACTTTAAACCTACATTTTAAAACAAAGCTGAAAACAACCCGGTGATCCTCACAGTATTTGTACAGTGTCATTTTAAATATTAAATGCATATCTGACAAATCCTCATGTGATTAAAAACAAGAAGAGAAAAAAGATTGAAACGTTCGACTGTACAAATACTGAACGACTGAACCAAAGCAGCTCATAAAGGAAAGTCTTTAATGTTTACTTGCCTACTTAGCCCCTGCTCCCACATCACCGGAGCGCAGAGGGACACCATTAAGCTTCCAAACGGAGAACTGAAAACCGTGAGTGTTCGGCCTCGTTTGCTTACAGGTCGTGCTCATCGGAGGGCGAACTAAAATCAAAGGAACCAACAAGTACAGAAGGAACGCAGCCCGCATGCATCGCCACGTCCAGGCGGTACATCTGAAACGCTTCGGACGGGCTTCAAGAAAGCGCCTTTCACACTAGTTCTCTGAGACGGATTCACTGCCGACTCAAAGGGCCCAGCAGCGATTGATGAGGTCACCGGTGCCTCAGCCGCAGCCCCCCACGCCCCACACACCTTAGCCTCTAATCTCAATAGTGCGTGTGTATGTGCACTGTGTGTAATCTGAATGGCAATAGGCCCGGCTGATAGATTGATGCATAACAGCGAAGAGCATGCATAGCAGGCGGGCTACACGTGGTGTCACCTCCCTTTACTTTCCGGTGGTACATGTTACATTGGGCCCCTTCAGATGTGGTACATCTGACGCGGGGCTTTGAGGCTGCGGAGCGACTTCCATCAAAGTTGTAATATGTCGTTTCAAAGCGCCCGGCGATTGGGTTTGACATTTTATTTTGTACCTCAAGTTGGTTAAGGCAAAAGCCAAATATGAGGATTCCCCACATGCGCCTCCGCAGGTGAATGAAATGAAGAAAAAGTCCTCACACATCAGTTCCCCATGAAAAAGGTAAAGGTCTCTTTACATTGCAAAATGTTGTTGAACTATCCCTTTCAACAAAAGATCGAAACAGATTCTCAAACTATTGAGATCCTTGATAGATTAGCCGAGAACAGTGTTTGAGGTAAATGCAAAACCAAATGAAATGTATTGAGCCTCCTTTCAGAAAACATTTGGAGACGAATAAGTCAATGGCTTTTATTGTGAAAGGTAAAAAAGCAGGAGTGGACCTGGTCTCTCTTCGTCGAGGTCAAAGCCTCCATGTTGTCATATCATCTAGCATATGATATGAATAAGTCCGTTCCACACGAAGCTTCAAAAACATCATGAAGGTTGATGACTTATCTGTGGTGCGAATGCATTAACAAAAAAAAAAAAAACGTCACTGCTTTGCTTTTTGGCCAAGTAATATTAAATATTAACCTCTGTGTAAATGTACTGATGACCTGAACAGTTAAAACAAATAGCTGTATATTGATGTGTGGATTGATCTAAAGAAAATAAACGTCTCTCAGTGTGTGGCGGCCTTTACAAACAGTACATCAAAATGCTTTAACTAATCTGAAATAAACAACGTAAATAAGACAATTTAGGAGTTAGCAAAACTCTTCTTCTGGTAGAAGATTGATACCACCCCACGTTTCCAGTCCCTGATCGAGCTGACATGTCCTCGATCAGTTCCGCTCAGGCCGCAACCAGCGGCTCTGCTGAGTGGTATTATCTGTAACGACCAGCAGGGGGCGACTCCTCTGGTTACAAAGAGAAGTGACGCTGCTTCTCACTTGATTCATTACCTCAGTAAACATCGTAAACGTGAGTTCATGGTCCCAATCTCTAATTTCAGGTTTTCTTCAGTATAGATTATTTTGAAAAATAATGGTCTACTCAGAGTCAAATAGAAGATAAATCACAATCCGCTTCAGTCACTGCTGCTCCATAGAAGTACCCGGTATCACCACATCACTCCTGCGTATTCCAAATGGTGCAATGACTGTTCATTGCCTACAAACCAACGCATGAGGTCACAAAATGACCGGGTCCACTTTTTTACCTTCAGTCTACGAGTGAATAGACTGGACTTGGCCTCGTGACGCATTCTGCCACCCACATGATCAGAATAAATCAGAGTGGTTATTGAAATAAAAAAGGAACCCAAGGGGCCAGTTGTCCCCCCCCCCCCCCGGCACTGATCTAAAGCCTTTGGCGCTGCCGCTGGGACTTTGAGGAGGGGGGGTGGGGAGGGGGGATTGCGCTGTCCGTTAACAATTAACTAGTCGCTGAGAATATTAAGATAATATTAAAATGCCTGCCTCCATCTGCGGTCCTGTCCTGATTGCTATCTTAACCTCTGACTGGTGTTGGGGGAGGGAAGGACGGGGGGGAGGGGGGGGAGCAAGGGATGGAGGAAGCCAGTCTTTGGTCTGCTCAGAGACACCAACAAGAACATTCTTTTTGGATAATAGGCTGGACGGATAATGTATGCATGGCGGATATTACTGTCTGGGCTGTAATGTGTAGACACACAATCCTACATGCATGCGCAGACTTTGGTGAACACGCACACACACACACACACACACACACACACACACACACACACACACACACACACACACACACATTTATTAATCTCTGCAACTGAACAGAACAGGAGCAATACAGAGCTATTATATTTGAATCATCTTGGATATCTCTCTCTTTCTCTCTCACACACACACACACACACACACTAATCCTCTCTGATAGAAATACCGACGTGTCAAAGACATGAGGGCAACTCTTAAATCAAGTTGGGGAGAGACGGAGGGCGGCAAGGGTGGATGGAGAGATGGATGGAAGGGATGCTGGAGGGGAAAGATGGAGGAAGGGATGGCGGGGGAGGGGGAGTCCAGGGCGAGCTGGAGACTGTTCATAGTTACACATGATGGAGGGGGAAAAAATAATGAACAACCTGGACATATTGTTTCACTCACAAACACACACCTAGTAGGTCACAGACACCAACATCCCACTGATGAGACCTTCACCAGGACATGAAAGCTCCGATTAAAGCCAATAAGACAGAGGACAAGTCCACACGCAACAATCTGCTCAGCTGGTGTGTGATGTGTAATATCACCACACATGTTTCAGAGGGGGAAAAGGACGGTAATTTGAAGCGGGGCTAATAAATCAAACAGATATTATGAGAGCAGAAATTGAGACTTTTTAATTATGACTTCAACATTAAACTCAAAACATGTCTCAAGAGATTCTGGGTAATGATTTCATCGCCCTCTTTTTAGTCTTAGTGGAGCTTGGGGATTGGTGTATCTTTATTTATTATCACTATTTGAACAATTAGATGGATCATGAGGACAAAGAAACAGTTGAGGAGAGAAGCACCATGAGGAATCCTCAGAAAAAAATTCACAATATATGTGTTAACATGTTAACAAAAGTCCTTAGATTCTCTCAAAAACGTTTTAATGGAAATTTTTTTAACACCAACATATTGGTCTTGAGCTGCCTCTGCCATTCTTTCAAATCGACACTCTGCCAAGAGACCCGCCTTCCTCTGACTCTGATTGGTTTGTTTCAGGTTCACGGTCAATCAAACTAACGCTGGCAGCGAGTATTACCCAATCGGGGGCAGAATAGGACGAGTCTTCACAGAATGCATATAAGACAACTCAGAAAATACAGAACAAACCCCGTCCTGTATTGATTCAAAACGAGACATGCTGTCTCATTTTCAAATACGGGACGATTCTGTATTTTAATGGACGGGTGGTAAGCGTAAGAGGTGGTGAAGTTGGGCTGAAAGAACTCCGGAAAGTCCTAAAAACACCCAAAGATGTAGCGAGCGCCTCGGGTTCCTTGTGTTGCCGTTTAAATCCATGTCATCAGCTTTGTGTGAAATGATAATACTTCTAAGCATAAACATTGTTCCCCATTTTAATTGTATACGTTTGACTCGGTGAGGTGGCAGTAACGCTAAACACTAAACCTGTTCAGTGCAGGCTTGAGACAGTTGTGTCACATTTGAAGAAATCCGCTCAGCATGTTTCCGAGAGTTAGAAGAATGTGAGGTCACCGTGTCCTTGACCTTTGACCTCTAACTTACAATCAGTTTAACATAAAAAAATAAAAGCTACTACCTGCAGGTTGTAATGGTGAAAGTGGTAGTTTTAGGTTACGAGGTGCTGGTGTGAACATGAAATGCAATCCCTATTTCGGGATTATAATCTGGGTATTAATTATATTGGTGTCAGGTTCATTTCATGCCAATTCTCTCTCTTTAACTAAACTATAAGGGAGCCAGGAGGGAGAAGAAAGAGATAAATTTACTCTTTTGGGTCTTCATTTAACTAAGTGATTGTTTAAAATTTGGCTTCTCATAGTGGCTAATAAAGTACCATTGAAGTCCTTATTTTAGGAACTCACAAAGACACATAAAGGGGCCGTCAAACTTTCCCTCTTTTTCTTTCTTCACCCCTCTGGTACACTCCCTCTTCCCCCATCCCTTTTGTTCTGCGCACCCCTATTTATCACGGTGTGAAGGTTGAAAGAGATATTATTATGGGGTGTCAGGCTGGAGAGAGGAGACAGGGGTAGCCACACGGATCGCGTGGGGAGAACGCGGGGCTAATGACGGGAGGACAGGCTTGGTCAGTGGCCTGTGGTACCTGCTGGATGTGATAGATGGAGAGCAGAGGGAGAGGGGGCGGGGGAGGGAGGGATAGAGGGTTAGGGAGTCCTCTCTGCCACTACATGCATTTCCTTTTATTGTTTCTTGGAAAATGACATTTGTACCATATAAGTACGCTGGAAGAAGAGAGGGAGCTGGACCTGAATGTTCAGTGTTAGCTACTGTTTAGTGTGTGTGTGTGTGTCTTATGCTGCTTTCATGGAGCCACAATGTCACAGAATGTCCCTGGATCACAGTGAAACATCTGCACTCGTGGGCTCCCACAGCCACACAATTCTTTGTTTTCTTTTATTTCCTTCAGGAATAAAACAAGTAAACTTTTAGCGAACGAAAATTTTAATTGTTTTTCCATTCGTCGTCTGTGGCCTGAAAAGGGCGGATGGGGCCAAAAATGTTGTGCAACCCCATCGAGTGGGTATTGGTCCTTCTCTATGCAATGTTTAGGCTACAATGTGGAACTTCTGTGGTGAAGGAGGAAAAATGGTCAGGGTGTCACAATCATTTTGTGTAAGTAATTCAGTTGTTGTGAATTCAACCACATCACAAGTAACACAACCATCACGGCTATGAATTGACTTTTTATTCCACCTGCTCCTTCGTCTCCAAACCGACAGCCCAACAGTTAACGTTGTTGTTTTTTTAGGCTGGGGAGGCAAACAAATCCAGTCCATATTTTACTAGCATCTATACAAAAGTAAAGATGAGTTGGAAAAAGTTCTGTTATTTTGGGGGGAAAACAGACTCAAAAAGTAAATATTTTGTAAGTTGACGTTTCCTCAATATCTCAACAAAAAGCGTGAAATCCCTGGGTTCCCTTCTCGAAGATGGGGGTGGTCTACATGCTCAAACCATGATGTGCCGATTGGTCCGATATAGGCGTAATCCCGAGGAGTACTGGGCCCGATTGGTAATTCAGCTCATGAAGAAAGTTGGAAAAATAGAACTTCAAATGAAGCATTCCCTAAACTCCCAACTCAGCTAACTGGCAATTATTTAAATGACTTCGTAACCACTTTACTGTTTATGTTTCCTCCATGTACTTTGGGTAAGCATTTAAATGGGAGTAATTTCCATTTTCCAGTGTTAATATTTGACCACTCTGCTCCGGCTGTAATGAGCCAAAAGAAATAAATCAGTGTTTTCCTTTTCTGCTTTGCACGGCCATTCGTTTGGTGCAATTACATGCTTTCTGCATAATACTGTATTTACATAATGCTTCTAATGATAATATTAGGCCACTCTTGCTTGGGCCTTTGTTATTAGCACCAAACAGCTTGAAAAGAGAAATAAATTGCAATAATTATCCATGATGTGAAATAATCATGAAAAAAAATATCTGCAGCTTCTGCTCAGGAATGGTTGCTTTAATTGTTTAGAAAATCCGCATTTATATTCGTTTGTGTTATGAAAAATTAAACAAGGCAGAATTCATTAACTTTGCCATTCATTTAATATCACCTTCTATATTTTGTAAATAATAAAACAAATATATTACCTCAGCCTCACACTCAAGTGCACCGTTGTCGAGAAACAATCTAACAAAGAAGGCAGATGAATATAAAGGCTGGATATCAGACTATTCATCACTGCATGATTACCGGCTGACAGCAGTAATTGAAAAACACTTATTGGAGTGGTTGGAGAGGAGAGCTGCTTCAGTCCCATCACACAAAATAACCCTGCGAGGGTAAGAGCATTCTAAAGGTGACAACAAATGGACATATTTTCAAAGGTAAGCTTCAGGTTTGTCTGCTGTGTTTTTTTCTTAAAAACATTTCATCATTTTGAGGTCAAATAAATGAAAATAATCCAGACTGTAATTCAAAATGAGCAATTTCAGCCTTTTAAAATATCAGTATATATATTTTAATATTTGTATGGCAACTACTTACAGGGGCTTTGCCCCAAAAAAACATAAAGGATGAAGCCTGGAAGTCTCTTATATGTTTCACTGGTGTGTGGACAGTATATATGTAAAAGTTTTACTTTGAGTAACAAATACAGAGAGGCTTTAGTGGAGGCCTTATGGCCACTTCACGCCCTCAGTAGAAGTGCATTTTTTTCATCACCGCAGCCAAAAGCATTGCATTCCCACACTTTCCTAAAGAGACACTAATAATAATAAACGGAAGATCTTCTACATTCTCTGATAGAAGATTATGAAAATATGCTATCGAAATGCATACAAATGCTGATGCTTTCTTATAATATTGTGTTTTCACAGATAATAAGCCGACAGTTCGCCATTTTCCTTTTTTAGCTGACGGAAACTTGATAGTCAAGTGACCTAGTTGCAAGGCAAAGAAAATGAATGGGCCAAAAAAACGTAATATTGTTACACTTTTTGGCGGCAAATTGTGGACAAACATAGCTATTACACATTTTGCTGTAAGACTGGGTTGCTCTATAAGATAAGAAAGCCAGGTTACTTTATATTCAGGATAACAATGCAGCCGTCCAAAGGAAACATCCATATTACCGACATCTCCCCGTCTCGTTCTTCTCCCCCCCGTAACACACTGCGTCACGCCGGGCCCCCCGTGCCAACGTATCCATCAGGATGCTGTTACTTAAGATGCCATCCATCTCTCCGCGCCCGCTCCCCCTGATATTCAACACGGCCAATACTTAACACTGCTTTTTAACCAACTAAGACATCATCATTACTTTGAGTGATAGGTCTCTCTGAGTGGAGTTGTCCTCCTATTTCATCCTTCCTTCTGGCTCATTCTTTCGTCCTCTCCCAAATTCCCGCGCCACCTGTCCCTCTTGCCGCCGTTCTCATCTGTTTTTATCTCTCTTGAGAGGTTTCGATCACTTTATGTCCTGTCCTCTGCAGTGTCTTGTCCTCTGTAATGAGGGTCTTGTATCATTACATGCCTGCGGTGTCCTGTCCTGTCCATATTCGTGTCTTGCTCCATGTAATGTGTGCCCTTCATCATTGGCCGGCTATTGTCTTGTCATGCTACATCTTGTGCACGTATGCACTTACCGGAGGTGCACTTATTGGACGGGACCCATTACACACACTTGGAAGAAATTGCAATGCAATTTACATGCATTGTAACGGAAATATTGACGGCCAAATTTGTGGGGTTTATCCCCATTGATCCTTCAATCTAGCACTGTCTATTGTGAGAATAAGCAAATAACTTGTAATATGCTATACTCAAACTATTTCTGTGACGATATGGCAATGTAGTGTTGTGGACGTTCTGATTAACTTGACAGTTTATACAAGTTGGAGTATATCTAGTATCCAAACAGTCGACTATTGGATGTGAGGAGTATATCTATATAGATATTACACCAATCGAACTGTTGAATATTCCATTCAGGCTATCTGGCGGTGCTGAAAGTCTGATTTGACATACAATACAATTGCATGGGTTCTCCCAATAAACATAGGCCTATTTGTATTTAGATATCAGACACACAGCTTTAAATATTTGTTTACATTTTCAAAAGTTAGTGTGGGAAAGTACAGCTGAAACAAAGGGGGGAGATCTCAATTCAACTGCAACATTCAGATGGTCGGGTCAGAATTTGGGGTAAACAACATGAAAGCATGGATCCATCCTGCCTTGCATCAACGGGTCGGTGTGTGGGGGATATTTTCTTGGAACACTTTTGGCCCCTTAGTACCAATTGAGGATTCCTTTAATACTGCAGCCCATCTGAGTACTGTTGCACCCCTATATGACCACAGTGGACCATCTTCTGTGATTCATTCATAAAGACACGGCCCCTTTCGTCCCTCCCTTTAGTCACCTTAACACAGCCCCCGATTTACATGTGTGCGTTGACTGCTTCCTTATTCACATCTTTTTCCACAGTTGGAGACCGACAAGGAGGAGCTTTTACAGGAAGGCTTTGTGACATGATTATATTGATAGTTCATGGATTCATGAATAAATAATGAACCTCTATTGACAGTGAAGCACCAAGTATTGACGGGACCACATCGAAGCCAGTTGTGTTCGCTAAAGAAGAACATGAGATAAGAGTCCCTTTGAGTTGAGATCGTTTTTATCACACATGTCACCAAGGTCAAATACATAAGTGAGCCCCGGGGGGCGTGAAGGATGCTCAACATGTCACTTGTTTTCAGATTCAGTTAATTTCGTGAATCTTTTACTGAATACTTGTTATTGTTTCATATCCATACAAAAATGTTTGTACTTCCGGGCTAATTGTGTAACTGCATTCAAAGTAGTAATAACAAGGGTGCATTTTTGAATTCTTGGTTTCTGTCCTCTGGCGTACCCCGGCTGAAGCAGCGTCTCTCATTGACTCCCTCCCTGCGTGATATGCCTGTGGCGGATCATCTCGTCTCACCTCCCACTCTGTCTGAGGGGAGCTGACAGATCACAGATGGCTGCCTTTGATCGGCCATAACAAGCAGCTCCACGTCAAATTACAAGGGAGACACTGAAACAAGCACCGGAAAAGGATTGAATAAATAACGAAGCAGATAGACCTGGGGACGCGTCGCCCTGTGATCAGGAGATCCTCATCATTTGATCACTTTATCAAAAGAGATGTCGCCGCTACGGCTTTTGGAGAAGAAACGACGATGTTTTAAAAAGCAGCAGCATTGATGAAACGGAACGCAATCTGTTTCATTGGCTGTGGTGATTATAGCTTGCGGCTTGAGGGAAAAGACAAAGTAAATAGATTTCTTGGGAAATTACAGGTTTCATGGGGGGGGGGGGGGGGGTGGGGGAGAAGTAATGCTTAATTATGTGAGGCTCTTCAGTCTAAAGCTTTGAGCTCTAAGAAAGCTATAAATCCATAGCAGAGAGCACCTGTCAGGCAAACTTTTCACACACAAATTGCAGTGTCCAGTTGAATTGTGGGACTTGTAGGAGCTAATGTTTTCCCGGAGTTGGACCCATAAAAGGGAGTAAATGACATCTCAGCTTATTCAGACATCCATTCGAGTGAAATATCAATGTATACCAAAGCGCTATTTCAACATTCTGTTCTTTATTTCAACAGAAGAAGAAGATCTCATCCGAATATATTTTATTGTTTCTCTTGTTAGCTTTACGGTTAACCAATTTATTATGTATTTACGGTTTCATTACTCATGTATTATGCTTTTTGCCAGCACATTTACTGCTGTGAAACTAACAAAGGACAATCATATTGTATGTTATCTCTCTTGTCCCTGCAGCTTAACTCGAACAATAATTGTGTTTTATTCTTTCTCTCACAAGTCCTTTAACTTTATGGCGGTTATAAAACACAATTGCAGGTGATTCATTTTGAAAGGCAGTTTTCTGAATAGTTAACCTATTTAAGATCTGTTTAGACGGCATGGATCTGATGAATGGGGATGTTGAAATAAAAGCATAATGTAAGAGGCATTTTGTTATTGTTTGTTTGTTAGCTCCCCCTCCCCTAGGGCGTGGGAGGTTGTGTTTCAATTAGACCACAAGGTCAATATAATCAGGTGGATTACCTGGCACAGGTATTGGTGTTTGTGGGGAGTTAAATAGCTAAAATATATATATTCTAATCCATAAAGCACCACTGTACAACTGTACAATGTACAACTTCAACTAAAACATATTTGAATCATTCTTCTTCCCATGATTTTTTTTGCCATCCCTGCTAAAGAGGAATCCTTCATCCAATGTAACAATGTTGTCACTAAGACAATAAGTTCTTATTAATAATCATGATCAGAGAAAAAAAACAACTAAAAACACAACCATAATAAAACATACAGTACATTTTCCCCTCTATATTTAGATCATTTAAATCTCCCTCAGCTTTGAGGACTTGTTTTAGGGAGATATTGTGTGTGTAGCTACACACTGTGAACTGTACGCGATCCTGCACTACGTCCCCTCCCTCAGTGAATGAATATAGAGTGATAGGAATGCCCAACGCGGGGCTCAGGTCACTGTCATACTGTTAAGAAGCAGCCACTCGAAAACGTGCTCTCTCTCTCTCTCTCCCTCCCTCCCTCCCACCCTGACTCTCCCCCCTTCCGTCAGCCTCTTGGCACATCGTGGGAGGTGCTAATGGAAAAGCTCCTGCTCCTGTTCCCCCTTGTTCCCCACACTAATGTGAAAGGCGCCATCCATGTTACAGCTGTGTGTTGCCATGACCGGGCCGCCCTGTCATAGTCCACCGGCCTCCGAGCTAATGGGCCGACCGCCGCGGGGAGAAGACGGATGGAGGGAGGCAGGCGAAGTGTTGGTGTGGACGGAGCAGCCAACCGAGCGGCTTTAACCGGTGCTCAAATGTCGAAATATTCTCAGAGAATATCATGCTCAAATCGGTCTCTTTAAAATGGAACTGGGCTCTCAGAAAAGCAACAATTATTTTAGATTGTCATAGAAGCCATTTGCTCAAATGTTCAGTCGTGTCAGCAATAGTGAATAAATAATATGATTATATATAATTCACTATTTTAAATGTTGTTATTCTTATAATTTATATGACATATATCCTCTGGTTTTAACCAGATTTACTTATTCAACTTTAAACTTCTGACAAAAGAACACTGAATAAAACATAGACATTAGGCCTTTCCTCATATATAAAAAACTGGGATATGAATTAGTACTCAAAACTACGAGTTTTGTCCCTCACCTGCTAACATCACTTTGTGTTCTGCTCATTTTCAATGTTGACTATCTGAAATGTGTTTTGCACAGTGTATATAGTGTATATTTGCGGTAAACTTCACTTTTTCTTACCTTATTTTACCGTAGGAGAGTGTGTGTGTGTTTGCCTTTGCTGTTCATGTGCTGCCAGAGTCTGACAGCTTTTCTTGTTTCTTTTGCATAGCAACAGTGAACCTGAGAAAACTCAGATTTGTGTTCATCGAAAAACACACACACACACACACACACACACACAGACAAGTCTTTCCTTCTTCTTTCCAACTGGACTACAGCATCAAACGATCCAAAACCAGACCCCCCCCCCCTCCTCCCAATACCCCTGCACCCACACCCGAATGTCTCCTCACACCCCTCATCACAAGCTGTCTCCCTTAACGATACTCCCCCACTCTCCCCTGGTTGGACTGGTGCTGTTGAACAAACAAGTCACAGTTTGTCAGATCCAAACCAGACTGCAGTCTAGTGTTGGACAGCACGACACCGAACCACCTGGTGCCCATTTGCATGACCCCCCCCCCCCCCCCCTTTGCCTGTAGAGACAGGAGGAAGAAGGCCTGGCACAGGAGAAAGAGCTGCAAACGTTGTGATCAGAAGGCATAACTTGGGTCCTATATCTGACGACAGCACACAGGGTCCCACTGGGGAGGAATGTGACGAGCTGCCAACTACGAGGCTGAGTAATATTCACCGAGCTAAGAACACTGATTTGTGAGTTTTGTGTTAGTGGCCCGGTGGCCACCGCTAATGCCATCGAGCTGTCTCCTTCTGCCGAGGTCAGCAGTGATTGGGGCGAGCGTTGGATGGGACGTGGGGTTGTTGTTCCTCTATATGTAAAAACTTACTGATAAACGGCACGGTGCCGAATACGGGATCTGAGCGCATTTCCTGCTGTATCAGAGACACTTCTAATACTGGTACGACACTAGTGGCTTTGGTCAGGTGACCCTTTGGGCAGCTTGCCGGGTTTTGAAGGGACACCTGGACAACATCTTGGTGCGGCTCTGATAAAAAAAGGTGCGGGACAAATGTGCCGCGTCGTTCTCTCCTCTCTCCTCGTTCTCACTATTTCTCGTTTGCGTGCTCCCAAAAGCCGATATGCCCAGTAATAAATCTTTCAAAAAAACTGGGAGGTCGTGTTGTTAGCCGCTTTCGCCCCGAGGTTGGTCAATTTCAATGGCAGGCAATCAGATTTAAGCCGGGCAGATTCACGTGCTGAGAGCTTTTAAAAGGCCCGCAGTAGCCCGCCCACAGACAGGCTTAATATCAGGTGTAAAAGCTCGGCCTGTCTATCATACACATTCCATTGTGGCTAGTTTGGCCCTCCTGACTCCTCCCTCCCCCTGCTCAGCCGCCGCTCTCTTCTAACCAGCTGCACGCTCTCACTCTCTGTCACACGCCTCTCTGTGTCTACGACAATTGCGTTATTTGGACTTATCTGGGAATGCGGAGTCGCCGCGGCGCGACATCTCCGCGCCGGGCCCCCAAAAAGATACGCTGATTCATTTCGCAGCCGGCGATTTGACAAGCTAGACTGCCTCGCTTGAAAGACACCATTCAAGCGCGCCGCCAACCGATCCGCGCTCACCTCCCCTCTCTCTCTCTCTCCATCTCCACCTTCTGCATTCCCCTCCCTTCTCCACCCTGCTTTCTCCATTCCTTCTCCCCCCTTGTTGCAATCTGTGGAGCTTTGCCTTTTGAGATTGAAAGGGCCCTCGTCCTGCGACAAAAAGCCTGAAAAGAACATGGGAGCAAAAAAAAAAAGAGAAGAAAACCCTCTTATGTGTCCCTCTCTCTGTCGCAGTCCTTCATGAGAAGAAAAAGGAGTATTGGAAATATAAAATGATAGGGTGCTGGTGGAGGGAGGCAAGCAGGTGATAACATTGTGGATATTAGAGGTTGAAGATGAGGAGCCTTGTGGAGGAGAGACAGAAACGAAATAAGAAAAATAAGAAGAAGAGGATGAGAGGAGATTGGCGCCCTAAGCTGCGGCGGGTGTTTGAGGGGATGACACAGCCACTAATACAAGTGTTTAAATATTTGATGCAGGGAAGGATAAAGCGGGATCGTCTCGCCGCGGAATTGAGTGTCAGGACGAGAATCTATTAGAGATTTGTGAGTGTGTGCCTGCGTGTTTGTGTGTGAATACAGATTTGACAGTGTGGCAGAGCAGAGCAAAGGCCTGTACGTTCGTGTGTGTGTGTGTCTGTGTGTGTGTTGTCGCCGCAATCTCCTCATCACCAATCCAACCCCCCTACACCTCCTCTACATCCAACACACCAGCACTTCCAATCCCGGTTTCCTCCACCACCTTCTCTTCACTTAAATGTATTTCTGCCGTGCTTCAGTGGATGCTGATTATCACCTTTTTTTGGATTGGAGGTTTTGGGGTTAGGGGAGAGAGGGGGGGGGGGGGGCAGCAGGAGGAAGGAGGCACTCATGAGACAGTCCAACGGAGGCAGAGCAGGAAACACAACACTGTGTGAGTGCCCCAAAATGCCCTTTCAATTCAATTCAATTAAGAAACAACACACACACACACACACACACACACTGTTTTCATCCCACACATGATCTCAATCTCTACGTCTCGCTGTTCTCTCATTGAGCCCGGGTGGCCTGCTCAGCAGTGAGACCGGTGCCACAGTCCAGTCTCTCCTGTGTGTGTGTGTGTGTGTGTGTGTGTCTTTAGCAGTCCAGACGGGTCCGAGTGCCACTTTAACCTGTGTGTAATGAGGGCATGGTGGAACATTGTTAGGGAATAAAGCTTGTTACATTTTAGTCCCAAAACACACACACACACACACACACACACTTGTTTCATCCATACAAGCCTCGGCTAACACTGGGTCAGAGTTGACCAACACCATTGACTCCAATTTCGTCTGGTCTTGTAGCTCAAACGCGGCCTGCTTGTTTCCTCTCTTCGGTAACTCCAGAAACTAATAGCTGGGCGTGTGACTAGAAAACCAATGTCTCACCCTTCGTTATTCATGTAATATGAGGAACCTTTGATTACAACAATCATAAAACACGAACATAATTCATAATCTCCATGACGTATATTACATTTATGGGTAGATTTAGGGTGTAAAATGTTTCACATTTGATAGGTCACTTATCACTTCACAAATACTATAAGTTCAAATGAAATGCATTTATTTATATGAAATATATTCTTTGATGCATTGGAGTCACATCTTCTGTATTTGTTCTAGCCTGTTTTAGCATATAGGAGATGTTCTCTTTGGACAATTTCAGTACTAATTTGCTTCATTATAATTAGTATACTAGCATCTGGTAACTTTTTAACCTAACCAAAATGAATAGATAAAATCTCGTTTTTTTCTTTCCTGAATTGAAACATGGCTATAAATAGATTATATTCACAGATTTATTCATTCTATTAAAAAATATATATATATATATATATACACAGTCAAAAGAATGCTGATGTCTAATTTGAGGGGCCACTATCTTCCTAAAAGTATTCATAGAGGATAAAGCACACAATTAAGTTAAAAAAAAACAATTCAACAATTCTTGGACAACAAAATACTGAATTAATAAATTACATTTATTGGTTCATACATTATTACATATAGATATATATATATCTATATATCTATATAGATATATATCTATATATAGATATATCGCATTGTGCACACTACTGAATGATGAATTAAAACTATGCACGCATTTACTTTAAAGTAATGTTATCAGAACAATAGAACAGAGTCTCTCTGAGCAAGTTACAGTATAAAGATCTCTGTCTAGCACAATGATTAACTCATAGTCATGGATTGCACATTAACGTGTAAACGCAACCTAATAATTCTTAGACCTTTTGCACCTGCACATTTCTGCATTTTCTGTTAATTGTGTTGCTGAACGCATTTTTAAATAATAATAAATTGTACAACGTAAACCAGTGCATTTTAAGAAACATCACAAAGAACAACAAACATGAGGCCTGCTCGGTGCCAGCGAACGAGTCGAAGGAATCACACATGTATCAACACACACACACACACAAAACCAGACTCAAAAATGCACCTAGTGAGTGTGCGAGTGAGCTGCGCAATGTATGTGTAGCCTCCAGATCAGACACCCTGTGACATTCCCCCAGCCCCCTACACACACTCTCACACACACACACGCACATGCACACACACACACACACACACACACACACACACACACACACACACACACACACATACACACACACACACACCATGCAAATACTTACATATGCACACATGGCACACATCAATCCCCCCCCCCCTCACAGACACACACTAACACACCCACACCTCCCCCTCGTCCACCCTCTAGACAGTGATTCTATGTTCCATGTCGCCACCCTGTCTTGTCACATTTCCTTCTTGTCTGCCACACTGTCTCTCTCCCTCTGTCCCTCTGTCCTCCTCTTTTGTACTCTCACTGTCTTTCTCTCCCTCGCTTCTCCCATCCCTCCATCCAATCAATAACTTCTGGCACTTCCTTCCACAGCTCAGGAAAAAACAATTAAAAGCCATCGATCCCGGCGCGCGCACACACACACACACACACACACACAGACGCACACATACATAAACTAACACACACATGCACACAAACGCGGACGCGCGTGAACAAACACACACATCCACGCGGGTGTGCAAACACACGCTCGGCCATGAATATGCAAGTAGGTCTCCTTGACCTTCAAAGACGGGGGGAAGCCAGGTGACTTCATTCTTCATGGGACTGCCACTGGATACATCTGTCGCAGACCTCACACACACACACACACACGCTCATTGACAGGAAGAACTTAAGTGCGTCTGCGGGTGCATGCATGCATATATCTCAGCAGCCCGGACACATGCACACACTTTGATGCGTCCACGGCATTTAGACCACCGAGAGTATGCGAATGTGTGAATTGATCGGTGGAGTCGCTTTCCATCACAGCTGGGTTCATTAACCAATGGGTGCTGCTTAGTGATCCCTCAGAATCCAGGGGAGATGGCTTTAATGATGTGTTCATTCACCCAACAGGCGAGAAAACAACAAGCAGAACCATCCCAGCACACGCTGGGTGAGTCACAAACCCCCACACACACACGAAAACCACACATGCTGCTTTTCTATCTCTGGTACTACAGACACTGGGAGAGCTGCAAATCAGGGCTCTACACTGCCCCTTTAAAGTGCTCGCAAAAACGGGACTCGCTTTAAACTAACAGATGGAGAGAATGGGCTCAAAAATCCTAAAAAAATCCTATTTCATATAGAATAAATCCACCATAGTGTTCAGTCACATTGCCACTAAAGTAAACTGATTACACTGTCACGTTCAAACATCAATGTACATTTTCACCTGTCACATAATATATTATTATACAGGAGTAGCTTTAACACTTCCCCGCACTATATCCCTGTGTAGGGTTTCCCTCATTTCGGGGATGAAAGGTACCCTCCCACTTTCATCAAAATGTTGATGGGACATTTTCCTATGGGTATCACATCTGGCAACACACATGGGTGGACATCTTATTGTTACAATTATTCTTAAAGAAACGATAAAATGTCAGACTTCATCGTCTGCAATAACTGCTGTTTTTGTTCGAAGCAGTCACTGATGATTGGACTTTGCAATCCCCCAATAATTTTGGCTTTTACATCTGGAATTAAGCACCAGCAACTTCACAAGAAGAAGTTGCTGAAGATTGAAGGCGTCTGTGATTGCCATTATATCAGCTTTGTCCAGGATTGTCCATCAATTGTTCCGTGCAGCGTTGCGCTTTAGAAGGGGAAAGAGATGGATGGAAGATTGTGCATGGGCATATGGACACAACAAGGAAGGCACAGGGTGATGGAGGCTGGAAAAAGTGGCAAAATACAGAAAGAAATGGCTGAGCAAAGAGAGAGAGTAATAGAGAGGGACAGCAGTCACACTCGGGCTGTTGCTCAATGAGGGAGTGGCCTCGAACGCCACCTCTAATCTGTGTCCACTCGGCCCTGATACACAAACACGCACACACACACACACATCACAGCATCTGCAGACCCAATGCCACAGTTTCGGTTACATGAAAAATAGTCCCATCGCTCTACTGCTGATTGACACAGGGGGTTAGAAATGGAATTATTTTATTGTTGGTATTTTTTTCCTCTCCTGTGTGCGTGCGTGTGTGAGTGTGAGATGGTGGATGTCACTGCAGGCCAGGTGCTCCTCAGGGTCCGCTGGTTCTCTTTTGGTTTGGGGAGTTTGATGAATGAAGAGAGGAGAGAGAGAGTAAACAGGGAGAGTGAGCGAGCTTGATAAATGATTGGAGAGTGATGGATTGACTGCAATCCTCCTACATCTGAAGCATCTGCTGTTATTGTGTTGGCTGCTGAATCTGTCAGGGCCATGGCCCCCTGTCACCTGATACCTTTTTGTTTAAACGTTTTTTTTTGTATTGAAGGATTATAGGATTTTAATTTTAATTTATCGTTTCAGATTTCGTTCATTTTTAATGTTCAGTTTCTTTTACACATGTATACGTGTAATATTGAAACTCTACAACAGTGTTACTACATTAAAATTGTCACTTCGTTCCTTCACATTGACTTTTATGTCCACATTGTTGAGTTTAACGTGAGCTTTTGTAAGCTAGCTTTCTACTCCGTTACGTTAGCAATCTGCAATTCAGTATTTCAAGATACATTAACTGCTTGAGTTTAATATGAACGTATACAACGTATAAAGTTACAATAATGACTGCCTCAGTAGATTTGGAATAATAGGTGATTTAGATAAACTTACCAGATCTTACCAGTCTTTCCAGGAGGGAAATTAGGAAATGGTCCGCTGGGCTTTCCAGTCCAGATACTTCCCAGAGTACACAATGTTTCATAGCAGTTTTTTATTTTGTTAACTGAAAGAGTTAGCTTAAGTTTATTCAACACTGTATATTTTATTTGAACTCTTAATATTGGCAAATATGGTTGTATTTACCTGTTGTTATAAAAAGCTGATATTCTTTGACAATGCATATTTCACACTGCGTAGCAGAGTGGATAAGCAGCATGCTTTGGATTTCGAATAAGTGAATAAAGACCTCTCTGTGTTTAGAGGAGTGTTGATCTCTCACTTTCATTGTCTTTGGTTCACTTTTACCCTGAAATCCATAGCTTTAACTTCTCTTTTTATCTTTTTAATCTGCTGAATCACTTTAAAATCATGGTATGTCCTTCGATATAATGTCTATAACTCTGAAATTGCTTTTTCTGAAAAGGCTCCAAGCCAAAGGGCAGATGATGTAGATGACAAAGCTCCTCCAGAGCCACCAAGGAAACTGTACAACTGATTTCTATCACCAAACAAGAACTTCAATATTTTGAAGGTTTTAAACAACCCAGGTTGAGTTCTATAACAATGATTTTTTAATGTCTAAAGCGAACATTAAATCATTAAACCGGATCCCTGCTTTGTGGAATACAGCAGGTCATGTGCCTAGCCTTAAATGTAGGTTATGCCAAACAACTCATGAGTTCCTTATGGGCAATGCAACACCACTGTTTCATCTTACGAGTAAAAAGTGACTGTATATCTTTTTGTTTCTGCACTAGACTACAACAAAAGATTGCGTGGGTCTATATTTCTCTCTGTTCTTTCATGTAGTGATGAAAGTTGAACACAGCTGGAGCTTGCTGCATTACTATTAGCTCCATGGTCCATCTATCAGCCTTAAACCTGTGAACTTAAAACCTCCCTGGGCTCCTACGCCCACGGATCTCCAGGGCATCAGGTGTGCTGGCTAATGTGACACGTTACATCATATCATACACGTACGTGCATCATGAAGACCCGTGAGCAAACAGCTGCTCGCACTTGCAGAGGCAGCGTCCTACAAACACTGCTCGTTGCTGATGGATTTTAAAAGCCAGTCAATGGACAATCATACTTTTAAAGGCGAAGAGGAAACGCTGTTCAATAGATGTCCTTGTGCAAGCCATTGACGGGACAACATGTCTCGCCGTGTCTTTCTTTCCTCACGACATTGGCAACGTTTCCAAGCAGCACTTCCAGATCAATGCATACATCACATCCTGCTCAATATCAATCCAGAGCAGATCAGGGTGTTCCATTAATAACGTTTATTTGACGATTACCGTCATAAGCTACAGCTCACCTTCCGTGGGGGCCCAGCTCAGATCAATTGACATCTGCTCCGATTGGTTAATCGCTGCTCGCGATTCTGCTCGGCAGCCTATGATAGCATCTCCCTCGTCTGTCAATCATACGGACTGTTGTGCGCAAGGCCCGGTCAATTGATTCCCAGTCATCTGAACATAATCCCTCTGCAATTAACCAATTAGGTCTTTAACCAACGCAGCACACACCTGTTTGGAAGAGCGCCGGCGTTTACTACAGTCTGAGCTTTGGATTGAAGGCCAGCACTGAGAAATGTGTGTGTGTGTGTGTATGTGATTGTGTGTACTGACGTTCTCATGCATGAGGTGAGATATTAGAAACACGTGGCTGACCTCAACACGAAGATCCGTGTTAATTGAGAGATACGTAATTAGTTTACGAGTTTTGGTGTGTTCTTATGCGTGTGTTTTTGTGTGTGTGTGTGTGCGCTGAGCACATGGGAGTGTTTAATTGCGGGACTGTTCATTAAACCGGTTTAACTTTATGGTTTTACTACTATCACCCGGCGAGTCCTGCCTCTTCATTAGCTGTTGTCCCTCGCGTACGCCCGCCTCCTGCGTCGCCTTGTGTGCATCGGCTCGTGCTGACAGCCATAAACCGGCAGACGAGCATGTCTCTTTCAGCAGAGTCAATTTTACAGCCTGAGTTGCAGCTCTGAACTGGCAAATCAATAAAATCAGAGGGAGTTAAATAATTTAGAGCGGGCTCTAATTAGTCTTCTAGTCCTGCAGTATGGATTCCTCAACAATATTGATGACAGAGTGCCTGTTTATGGAGGAGATTGGAGGACTGAGCTCTCTTCTTTCCTGCCCCGTTATCAAAGTGCAAAGCGATGTCATAGAACAGTGGCAGTGATTCAAAGTGGATTCTTAATCTTTTTTTGGAAGGGGGAGGGTAATAAAGCAGAAGTGATGGACTCGCAAGTTGCAATGGATTACAATATACAGTACAGCACTGTCTGGTTTTGTGTAATTGTCCCTAAAAAAGGTGAATGAATGAATCTATGTATTATTTACATCTGGTTTTATATACAATGGTACAGAAATCTTTGTCTTCTCGGTAGAGGGGAGGGGGGGGGGGGGTCAGGTGGTTTAATAAAAAAGGGCAGGAGAAAGTCACCTCAATCACTCCATCTGCTGAAAGTAATGCTCCACACATAGAAGCGTTGCAGAGGCGACTCTCAAAAATAGAGAAATTAGTTCACTTTTGGTTCCCTTGTCTCAGAGCCACTGTTGTTGTTTCTCCAAATAATTTTTGGTTAGAGGTCTGAAATAAGGTCCTTTATATGATGGTTTCAATCAAATAGGTTTTCAGTAATTCATGGTAGTGTTGCATACTTAAAGATCTGAGAGTTTGTTTATGTAATTTACGGAAACTGGCATCCTTTATTTTTGGTACATTGTATAAGTATAGGTGCTGTAGCCTGGATTTTAAGCATTTATGTTCGCGGACATATTTTAATGCACAATTACAAATTAAATTGAAAAAAGTTATCCTAGGAAACACAGTGACACGTTCGCTGAAGCAAAAAAAAACTCATCAATATGTACAAAGTTAAACTTCTCGTCATTGACGTAGCCTGGATAAGGTTTTTATTGTTCTAAACTGGGCCGCATTGTTTCCTTATTCCCTGCTTGTTTGTGTGCTTCTGCAAGTGTGACGTGCATGTTCACTCGCTGCAGTTATCAGTGCATTGTTAGTGCTTTGCTTGTATCTCTGCTCACACCTCTGTGTGTGTGTGTGTGTGTGTGTGTGTGTGTGTGTGTGTGTGTGCGCGTGACGGTTGTTATCAGTCACGGGGGGGAAACTATCGATCATCTCTTTTAATTACCCCGAGCATAGCGAGAGGCCTAAATTAACTCCTCTCCTCTCCTCTGGCTGCTGAAAAAGCCATGCATATTTCACGAGCGGCAGACCAATCGTATGTCACTCAGCCCTTCTCCTCTCCTCTGACAAGACAAGACTTATCACTGTTATTTATCTCTCCCGTCCCTTCCTCCATCCCTCCCTCCTCTCCTCGGGCAAGCATGTTGTCGGTGTGCAAAACAAAAGCGTGAATAATAAATTTCCACATTGTGTGTGCTTGAGTTTGTACCGGAGTGCCTCTGTGAAAAGTGTCCTCATACTTGACTGGCTTGCATGTTTGTGTGAGTGTGTTCGTATCTGCGCAGCCATGTGTGTGTGTCTGTGTGTGTCGGCTGCGATACGAGAAGCAGTAAAAAGCCACAGAGGTGCATTAGAGGTGTTTTACCATGCTGCTGTCATTGGGGCTTGTCTGCTGATGGTGGCAATGAGCGCTGTTTTCCTTCAAGTCGCTATTCTGTAAAGGCCTCTCTCTCTCTGTCTCTCTCCCCTTTGCACTTTTTCTTTCACGATCGTGAAAAACAGAAGATGCATCATTAAGAAGCGACGGGGTAGTCCAACCACATTCTTCTTAACTTTCCCATGATTGTATCTTTCCTTTTTTTCCTTTCTCTGGCTGAACTGTGTGCGAGTGGCCATCCTGACTGCAATCTTTCAGAAGGATGTTTAAATGCCACACACTTAAATACACATGAAAGTACACGTGCAAAAGGAACAGAAATAGATCAAAGGACAATTTCTTATAAAATAAGTCAAATGATGCAAACATGTAAACGTGCACATCCCCATCGTAGTCTGCAAACAGCCTCAGGCTGGAGACAATTCTTTTCTTCCTTCTTCTCTGTTTCTTCGACATTTGCGCTCAAACAAAGTCATTGACATGGCGCCGGCTCGCCGAGGTCAAATCAAACGCTTTTTCATACACAACGTCCCCACAATGCCAGACAATCTGAATCTCCACATCACTGCCTTTGTTGACAGCAGACTTGTCCCAGTGAGGATCGGGTGATCAGCACACTGGTTTTCTATGAAAAGGCAAAACCAGGGCAAAATGATTTTTTTAATTGAATAGCGTGTTACCAAATAAAGTATCCTTCAAGAAATTATTTTTCTGGTTTAAATTATCCAACTGCTTTAATGCTTCATATGATATAGGAACTAATAATGACTAATATTGCTCTGCCAGGCCTCCACATGGACGGGACAGGACTGTAACTTTTGTCGGTGGAGGTTGTGAACATCACGTCCTCCATTTTTGACAACCATCTCTTGTTAAAGAGATTTGGGTTGTTTTTTCAAATGGCTGGTGAACTTTTTGAAAACAATAAAGAAATCTGCCAATTACGCCAGTTTGGCCCGAGAAACCTTTGACAGGTAAACGCTGTTCACAGTGTCTGCCTCACACAGTTCCTTTCCTCCCTCACCTCTCTTTATCAAGCCGTAGATGCCATGCTATGAGAGCCCTTTGTTAGCTCTTCCAACTCCTGTCCTGCCATTTGATTTACTTCCCTCTCATCTCTTGTTTTCCTCACATTACAATCTTTTCCTCTCAGTGTGTGAGTGTATGTGTGAGACTTAACGGGAGAGAGAGAGAGAGAGAGAGAGAGAGAGAGAGAGAGAGAGAGAGAGAGAGAGAGATTTGAGTTATATTGGTGAGCTGACATGGTAAACAAGCCTTGCCTATCTGTCTGTCGGTTTTCCAACAATGCGTCAGAGAGTCCGTCAGCTACACAATCAGTCAACCCGCGAGTCAGTGAATTATCCCACAGCTACTAATGGTCCTTCCTCAATCCCACTCCCATTCTCCTCACTCATACACACACACACACACACACACACACACAGCAGCCATTCTCTGTGTAATTTAAATGACTGTCAGGTCAGTGGCGAGAGCAGCACCTTGCCACGTTAAAAATGCCAGGCGGCTGCTATCGTCACCGCCAACAAGCTGCCCAAACTGTCACACACGCACACACACATACACGGGCGTGGAGAGCTGTCAGCCACCGGTCACAATGCATTTACTTAGTGACAGAATTCTAATTAGTGGTCTGACTGGTGTCACCTGACTTGGAGAGATCGAGATCGAAAGAGGAAGAGGGAGATTTGTATCGTGGAAGGGAGAGGGGAAGGCATTGTGGGAAAAAATAAAAAATGGGATGGAAGGTTGCGGAGAGGAAAGGGGAGAGAAGGGGTGGCGGCCGGAGAACAGAGATGGTCACAGTGAGAGAGAGAGAGAGAGAGAGAGAGAGAGAGAGAGAGGTAGACTAAGTGACAGGTAGGAAAAAGAAAAAAGGTGACGTGGATGAAAAAAAGAAGAAAGTCAGACGGAGGAACACATCGTCACTTGTTTTCCCCCCGCCGGCCGTATTTACATAAAACGTAGCAAATTACCTCCCACGAGTGATTAAAGCCATCCCAGGAGCTGCCAACTGCCCGCTTGCCTAATTGCCACGTGGAATGAGGGTGCTAGAGTTTAACCCTGCGTGGTCCCTTGACGTGACTGCACCCTCCGCCGTGACGTGACATCACAGGCGGGGGAGGCGGTGTTGCCACAAGTAGGGAGCAAAGAAGACTGTCATCCCACCAAATAACTGAGTAGCGAGCAGCACAAGTACAGGTAGAACATGTACAAGAAGAACATGTACAGGCTGAACAAGTACAGGTAGAACATGTACAGGCAGAACATGTACAGCAGGATCATGTACAGGCAGAACAAGTACGAGCAGAACATGTACAGGTAGAACATGTACAGGTAGAACATGTACAGGCAGAACAAGTACAGGCAGAACATGTACAGGCAGAACAAGTACAGGCAGAACATGTACAAGCAGAGCATGTACAGGTAGAACATGTACAGGCAGAACATGTACAAGCAGAACATGTACAGGTAGAACATGTACAAGCAGAACAAGTACAGGCAGAGCATGTACAGGCAGAACATGTACAGGTAGAACATGCACAAGCAGAACAAATACAGTTAGAACAAGTACAGGTAGAACATGTACAGGCAGAGCATGTACAGGCAGAACATGTACAGGCAGCACATGTACAGGCAGAACATGTACAAGCAGAACAAGTACAGGTAGAACATGTACAGGCAGAACATGTACAGGAGGAACATGCAGAACAAGTACAGGTAGAACATGTACAGGCAGAACATGTACAGGAGGAACATTGTTACGACTCCGCCCTTCACCTGCTTGCCTGCTGGTGGCGGTGTCTTCCAGGGAGGGCGTGGGAGATGGCACACCCCTACTCCCTGATTACCTCTTGATTGTGGAGGGGATAAAACTTTGGTTTTCCCCTCTCCAGAGGGTCCCCCTTCCTCCAGGGAAGCGACTGCTGGCCTACCTTTGTTTCCTTATCCAACGCATACCAACCTTTTCTCTCCCCCATTTGGACTCTGATTTTCCCTTTTGTTTTTGAACCTGGACTTTGTTTGTTTAGTTACCGTTATTCTAAAAGATCGAATAAACTCTTGCAAGTAATTTCAGTGGGCTTGGTTTCTTTATGTTACGGTCGAAATGAGCTGGCCGTAACAAACATGCAGAACATGTACAGGAAGAACATGCAGAACATGGCCCATGCTACAAACCCCGTCTTAGTTTTGTTCCATGTAACAAGTTGTAGGATTAAACATCAGCAATGTGTGCTGCAGCTGAGAATGGGACCTCAGTGTTCTACCCTCTTTTGACCTATGCTGATCCCTGCATCTCTTCTTCTCTACCCAGACTTCAGTTCACCACTCCATCTCTACACTCGACTGCCACTCTGCCTCTTCACTCGCTCTCCATGCTCCAGCTCTGCCGCCTACCTCGCACTGGTTTTGTTCCCACTACAGCTTCAAAACAGCCAGGTTGCAGACCACATAAATATTCATCAGATGCGAAGTTGTGAATTGTAATTGTCCAGTGTTCTCACTGCAGTCTTTATTTCAGTGATCATATGAACCTTCTAGATTATCTTCACCTGAGTAAATAATTAAGAATTAACTTGGTTTTACTTCTCCTGAAACTCTAGTCGGAGAAATCGGGTTTGAAAACAGTTTTGGCAGACAGTAGGAAACGGAGCCGGTTTAAAACGCCAGAGCACAGGAGACATAAGAGGCTTTTAATCCCCTTGAAGAGTTCATCCTGGCACTATTACGGAGCCTCTACAGTAGGGTTGTGGGGTTAGCTCTGACCCTGGAGGTCTAGAAGAGAGAAGAGGGCTATGGGACTTAGTGAGCCCAGGTTTGAGATCTCTTCAAGGGGTCAAGCAGCACAGAGGTTCCCTCTCCATCCTGCTCCCCACTCTGGTACTATTAACTGGCCGTGTGAAGAGGCACTTTGTTTCCCTGCTCTGCATTTGTCTCTCTCTGTCTTCTGGGCCTGGCTGCCTAGTTGAGTCTATCCCTGGTTGGTTGGGAGAGAGAGGTCCTTGGGACTCGTCAGATCCAGGACAAAGAGCTCTTTAAGGGGCGAGCAGTTAGTGGAGTGTTCCCCTTAATCAACTTCCAGAGCCTTTACACCTCCAGCCGTTCTCAGCTGCCCTTATGTCAAGGACCGATATACACATCCACATTTTGCACAGATTTCAGTTTGCAATTCTACGGGGTAGTGTTTCATCGTCATTGTTTCAATATTATCTTTGTTATTCAATATTGTTGTTCAATAGTTGTAGCTACAGGAGTAATCCTGGAGTCCTGTTGAAGTCCCTGAATAAGGTCGGCTTCTTAAATGATTTATTTTTCTTTAGTTTTGATTGTTCTCTTACCATATAATTCACCATGTTTAATTCTGTACGAGGTTGAAAACCAATATTCACATGTTTAGGAAGACACAGTCATATGAATTATATTCATGGGATCGGAATGTATTTGGCCATAGTATTTCTATATCACATTTAGGGCAAAAAAAAAAAACAACCTAAATAAACTTTTCTCCTACGACACTTCAAAATGTGCAGGACCATTTGTGAATGGTGTTATGAACCCAAGATGCCTAAATCTGAGCAGTACTAATATGAGGTTTGGTTTAAAAAAACTTGCCTCAGAAGGGCTTCCAGTCACAAGCCTTGTGTCACCCTTTGATCATTTTAAACCAAACAAAAGGAGAAACTTCATCCTCATATAATCTGCATAACGATTAAGGGAATGGGTGGAAAATGTATGCTAATTGATTAACATTCCTATCAATATCATGATTAGCAAAATATTGGCACTTGGTGTTCTGGATCAGTTCTGGACGGTATAACGTAAGTCTATGAGTTAAATGATCCAAATAGCAGCACAACCCAGGACTGGATCAGTGACACAACATGAATGCATAGTGGAAAGTTATTCCATAATGTGTATCAAATGTTGTTAAACGAATGAATAATTATTGTTAATTATCTATACAAATAGTATTCTCTGTTGCTAGTGAAGTGATTGAACTATGAACCTTTGGCAATGCAAAGAGAGGGGAACGGATGAAGGAAAACTTCTCTCCCATCTCACCTGTAAAGCTGCCCTGACGCCAGCACAGCAAATCCTCATCATCATCATCATCATCATCATCATCGTTGTCGTGGTATCTCCGCTAGCTCTCAGACATTCCCCTGTTCTACCCACCGATCAGCTGTCGGCCTCTCGCCTTTCACATCCACAAACATGCCCTCACATATGTTACTCCACACGGTACGACTAAAATTGATCCATGTTGTTGTCATTGTGTGGAAGGGGGAGGGGGACAGGAGGAAAAGAGCAGAGGGAAAATAAGGGGCTGGGCTTATTTGAGGTTGAACTTGGTGTAGAACTTAAGAATTCTAATATTGTGTTTAAAGAAAGCTAAGAATCCCTCTTCACATGTGAGAAAGACAGGTTCTCCAAACCTCCGATTGAGATCCTTTTAATTGAAGCTTGTGACCCATCCCCCGGTGATCCCTCACACTCTTGTCTGTACTTTTGCATCCGCTTTCGCTTCAGAGCTGGACGCAAGAAGTAGGGGGGGGGGCTACCGGAAACTGGCTCCGCCATTCTTTCAAATCGACACTCCGCCAAGAAACCCGCCCCGTCCCGTATTGATTGAAAACGGAACAAGCCATTTTATTTTCAAATACGGGCCAATTCTGTATTTTAAGGGACGGGTGGCAACCCAAATTCTGACGGTAATGTAACATGAAATGTGTCGGAGACCTTCTTGTCCCCTCAGGAAGAGTGTAGAATTAGTTTGGTTTTCCTTTAACCGTTCCCCTAGAAACGTCATCAGGATAAAATGTCACTTCCTCAATACTTTTATGATTATGGTGATTAAGGTGAACAGCCTGTTAGCATGGATGCTTAGTGCATGTTGCCATGCTAGCATTGAGCTACAGCACAAAGAAATACATCATCATCACGGCCATCTGATGTCCACATACAATATATCTCCTAATGTTTCTTGGATGGTGATTTTGATTTTGGCTAATTTGGTCCTTTTTTCAACCGTTCTAGTGACACAAAAACCAGCTCAGGACTGTCACAGGAAATAACCGACCGTATTGAACCCAGTGCAAATCTAAAAGTACCTGTACTGATAAAATGTCTTTTAGTATTGGGATTGTGATGTCGGTACACCGTGGAACACTGAGATGGGAATTTGTTACTTTGTAACCTTTGTGCCACTTCTGTTGCCTTTGTTCATTTTTTTATGTGCACTGACATAGCAGCACAACATCACGAGAATCCTGTGTGTGTTGTAATTAGAGTCATGTCAGTGAGTCAATGTGCTGTGACCCAGGCCACACAATATTCACAACATTACACACACACACACACACACACTCATTACCACTGACAATGACAGGAACCACTAGCAATGCTTCTTCAAAGTTCCTTTGGCCAGGTGGATGGATGCTGTGTGTATTTGCAGTGCAGAGTGAGAATGACTGAGGGAAGCAATGACACAGACTACATTCCCTCATTCCTCCTCCATACTTCGACAAACTCAAAGCTAGAACTTTGACAGACTTGTCTGTTAGCAAAGGTTACCGAAGCAGTTATAGTACACTTTCACAGTATGCTGACTCTACAAGTGGTGTTTTAATAGAATAAATCATTACCATCACAGTGGTCCTCAAGCTTTTGGATTGCTTAATCTGTCTACAATACTCCAACGCTCGTCCCTCTTATATTTCACTTTGCTCCTCATCCTTCCAGTTCCTCTTTTATTGTTTCTCATTCCTCCATTTTGTACTAATATTTGTCTTTGCACTCCTTTTCTCCTTCTCTCTACACCGACATGCTCTATCATCCTGTTTTACCCCCCTTTGCTCTCCTCCATCTCTGGGCTTACAGCAGTCAGCTTAAGGGAACACTCAGGTGGGCAGAGCAAATGTCAGAGCAAATGGTTGCTCCCCCAGGAGGGATCCTTCTTTTTGTTTTAAATCTCCCCTTTTCATTGTATTATTTATACATCTACAACATTCCACCAGCTCACACTGTCAGAGCACCAAACAAAAGGTACCACTGCATAGAACATCACAGAGTCTTTGTACACTTAAGGATGAAGAAAAATACAATTATCATGATAACGACTAAGTAAAAATTAGCTGTTCTGGGGGAAAAAAGCATACTATAGACTTTCTGTATAGCTAACAAAGGTAAATTCAGGATAAATGTAAATGTTTGTTGGTGTGTTCACTACGTTGGTGAAATATCTTGGCAACAATTGGGCCTTTTCACGATCCCCTGAGGTTAGATCATTATGTATCTCAGCCGGCAGGGGGACGTCTTTAGCCTTGAGTGAAGTCTCAACTCCAATTGAATGGATTGCTATGAAATTTGGCACAGGCCTTCATGGTCTCCAGAGGATGAACTTTCTGGACCACCTCCACCTTTGCTGCACTGCAACATGATCCCTTTGCTACGTGTTTTCTCCCTGTGTGCTGTGTTACTGGCAGCTTGACTTTCTGGATCGTACTTCCTTGTCTCACCTGGGGAACCTTAAACACGCTGCCTTTCATTACATTACATGTCATTTAGCTGACGCTTTTATCCAAAGCGACTTTACAATAAGTGCATTTCAACCATAAGGATACAAACCAAGCCAATTTACAACTTTCTATAGATAAGAGCCATTATAAGTACAATTTAAGTGCTACAATTTGTATTTTTTAATTTGTGAATATGGTTTTGCAACCATATTTCACATATTAAACTGAGCTTAATTCCATCCCAGAACAACAAACCATCTCCAATACCTTGTCTACTGAAATAATTCACTTTGTGTATTACTGTTTTCTTTACCATGAGCTTTATAGCTCATCATGGGAATTTCATTGACCCAATTAATGGCTGCACTTTGCAAGTGTTGAAGCTTCAGAAGTATCCTCAGAAAATCAATCACGCAAATCCCTGACGGGTGTCAGCACCTGTCAGGTGTGCCACTTTATTCTTGTTTTGTCAACACACCAATTGGCAAAACTAACGATGGAAAAACACGTGCAGTTACAATGGAGCATTTGATATAATATATCTCTCTCTCTGATTGCTCCCTGAGGGGTCGGTACTTGCTGAAACAGTTGTTCTCACTGGTGAGGCAACATCATTAATGGCCCCTGCGCAACCGCCAGCTATCACAACATCACGATCCACTACAGGATCACGATCCACAACTACAGACACTGGGAAAAAGAAGACGAGGGAGGGAGGAAGAGAGGAGCACAGGGACATAACGGCAGTGGACCTCAGTGAATCACACTCGCGGCTCTTCCCTCTCCCCGCTTCTATTCATCTGGGGGTGATGTAGGACGCCGCGCTTCCTATGAATTATAGAAACGAGCCCATAATAAAGCAATAAATATATTTTTCAAGGAGAGCCGCCGAGGCATTAGCTTCGACATTAGCATATAGGCTGTGTCTGCTCTCTATCTAACGCGGTGATTAACTAATGGGACGTGTGTGGGTGTGGGTGTTTGTGTTTACGCATGTTACGGCATGGTGTGTGTGCGCAGTGAGATGAGGAGGCGCTCAACGTGGGGTTTTTAGTGTGTGCGTGTGTGTTTAAATGAAGAAGGGCTGATTGCAATGGTTTATGTTTGGATAGATTAGTGTGTGTGGGTGCATTATATACAGTATGTGTGTGTGTGTGTGTGTGTGTGTGTGTGTGTGTGTGTGTGTGTGTGGTACGTATACAGTCTTTGGTGTATTGGGATGTTCTATGAAAGAAACCCTTGAAGAGTGTATGTAGCAGACAGCCCTACATGGAAATGGCATCTGGGGCCATTGTGCGTTAATTGGGGAATCTATTTACACATGCGAGGCCCCCCAATCCCCCAGTACGGGCAATTTAAATATGGAATTCATGTCAGGCAAATAAGATATACAAAATTTTCACCTGGTTAACAATCTAAACCAGTGGGAAAAATATTTGTGTTTTGTTTTCTCCAAGTCCATTAAATAAAATGTCCTCATTAGCACACAGGATGTGGAGGATATGGAATAAATAACACTTCTGCGTCAAATGTCGCCATTTACAGCACAATGCAAACCCCTGCATTATGTTGTGTTATCCTGTGTGAGTGTTTGGGAAGATCAATGCATGCACATGCTGTGATTATTGTGCTTCTGTGTGTCGGTAATGCACCATTTCTCCCTTAAATAATTCCGCTTCTTAGTGAAAGAGGAGCGATATGAATTGCAATTTTTCTCGGGCCCTTTGTGGGAAATATGTGACTTTGAGTTATCTTCTCCTGCACCAGTAATAACCATGAATCATGGTGTTTCCTTTATTAAATTCTCTCCGCTTGTTGGCAAACTGTAGGTGGGGCTTTCTGGAGTCTCAGAAAAAAATCTTTTATTTATTATATCTAACTTTTCGCACTAATCTATATTTCATGTTACCACAAATGATTTGGTGTAATGTCAGAGGGCCCACAAAGAGTTATCGCCTGACTCTTTTCTCAACGCTCTCATCAACCCTTTTCAGCTAAAAACCCACAGCATGCTACCTGCCCAGCAGAATAAAGTTAGCGACTGGTCGTACCGCAGCATTTAGCAGTTAAGGAGTCTCAGATTTCCCTCAGGAGATGGCGACTATTGGACTGACATTCATCAGGAGAAAACACATGACTCCAGATAAATGCTAATGTTGCTCTGTGTCTGCTCGAAGTGTAAATAAGCAACTGCATTCCCTCATAACAATATTTTTATTGTCTAAAATATAATCATACCATAAAAGTCATTTACAAAACATATTTCATTGTGATACTGCCGCAGCCTCTTCCTGCCGTTCTTGCAAGGCGTCGACGGTGAGGTCTCACAAATCTCCAAGCCAAGGCACAAGGGCACTGACATCTGTGTGGCAGGGAGGCGAGGCCCCAACGACAAGGTTTATGTTTATAATTTGATTGCCCTGGTCAGATTGAACATCTAGCTCACAATGCTTAAAGCGCTTGATAAAAAGAAGCTTTTCCAAAGAACAAACTTTTTGCTGACACAATGACCTTTTAATCCGGACGCGGCGCCGGATGTATTCATAAAACCTTAATGATGTCATTTTCTACTACATACATACAGCGCATAGAGACAATTTTCCAAGAGGTTAATTAAAAAGTCCCAATGTGGCCAACATTAATCAAAACTCCTCTGAACAGTGGGGAAAAATGAAGTCTTTCCATTGGTTCCTTCTTCTCCGTTTGCAAGACTCCCTTATTAGCTCTGCAGCTTCTTGTCTTCACCAGATGAACCCCCGCTCACTTTTTATGTTTCTGTGTGTGTGTGTGTGTGTGTGTGTGTCTGGGGGAAGCCACTTCACCTCCCTGAGCATCAACTGAGCATTTCTCTCTAGTTTGTGTCTAATGAGCGATGATCGTAGGACAGCCACTAATGACGCATCTTTGTGTGCGCATGTTGCTGTACACATTAAGTGTGTGTGTGTGTGAGGTTAGAGGGGGGTTTAGCGACGGAGGCGCTAGTTAGCAGTGTGGGTGTGTCTTGTAGTAGCTGGTTTTAAATCAATGCGTTCCTGATGTAAGGCACCAGAGGTCGCGGGGTCAGGCCAATTACTTCCTTGTTGAGAGATGTCTGTTCTTTGATTCGCCGATTCCAAAGGTTGCCGCGGTTCTAAGGGTTCTGGCCAGGGTGTGGGGGGTCTGCTGAGCCCCGATTAAGGAGGTGTGAATTGGAGCATCTTGTTTGCACCATGTGTGTGCCTGCACGATAGTGTGTGTACAGTAAGTAATTGCATCTGGGCTAATTTGGCACGCATTTTATTGTTTTGGACAGGATAACTGCTAATGTTGCCATGGGGACATTGGTCGTGGATATCGAAACAGAGGTAAATTCATGTCTGATGGCCTTGTGGTCTGAAGGAGTGTCCTGGTTCGGCTTCTCGCAGAGACCAAAAAAAATAGTCTACATTTTGGCTCAACAAGACACAAGTGCCTTTTTAAAAAAGGTTACTTTTAGGTAATTTAATCATTTAAGTTTGAGAATAGGAAATCAAGTACTAAATATGGATATTTTCATAGCAGGGCTACCTAATGCTTAAACTGCATTATAGCCAGGTGTTTCTCCCAATTTTGTACTCAATCATGTAGATTGAGCACTGTGCCGATTCATTTTCTCGTCATCATTTGTTCACATGTTGACGTGGTGCCTGATCTATGTGCACTTATCACAATGGTCATAATTCAGTTTTAAAGAGATTTTCTCCAGGTTTTTAAAAGTGACGTCATTTTATTTGAACTAACTAAATGACCTGTTTATTTTACCTTAGGTTTACAACTTTATTGACACATTTTCCAACACACGCTCTGTGTCCGCTGGTGGGATTGTGATCACCTGTGTGTGCAGGTGTATTTGTGGGCGCAATACAGAGAACAGAGGAGAATTTTAAACATGTAACCGTGTAGAAACAGAAATTATATAAGGCTATTTTATTTGTTTAATAAAAGAACAAGGTACAGACCTGTTCCATAGGAAAGGTAACCTTAAATTATTTCTGTATTGATCTGGCGCTACATATAAAATCAGCTTGACCTTTAAGGTGTGTCGGGGTGCATGGCTCCCCCTGAATATGATGGTAAGGGAAACACTGTTGTAACTGACTGTGCAAAAACCATTCAAATTCATATTCAGATGTGTCTGCTAAATTTAACGCCATTACGACTGGTTGCATTTGGGATTACAGTGATTACTGTACGCGTATGTATTGCTCAGTGAAAAATTGTGTCATGAAATGAGTGTTGGTGCACACTTTTTTGTAGATGTTTTTGTGTGAGTTTGTGTGTGTGTGAGAGAGAACACAATTTGGCGTGTGATGAGGTATTGAACTGGGCAGCTTCTCACTGGGCTCGTTTCACTTGTCATAAAACATACTCCCTTTATTGGCCTGGCCAGTCCCTCCCACACGCACACACACACACACACACACACACAAAAAGCACTTGCACAGCGACATACTGCGCCTAATCCACTTCTAACAGAACAATCTCCTGGGTTTTGGCTTTGTGTGTGTGTGCGTGTGTGTGTGCGGGGGGAGGGGGGGTGTATGTGTGAGAGATCGATGGTGTGCGGTTGTCAGGGAAGCGTGTATTTAAAGTACAAGAAGCTGGAGAGGGGATGGGAGGAGTGGGCGGAGGGGAGGATGACATATTTTATGCTTATGTTTGCACTACTTGCTGTTAGGTAATAATTCCCATATCCAGCACACCTCCAGAGGGGAAAGTTGTTCATGCTCGCAGATCAGGACAAGAATCCACATTTCACTATAACTGTTTGCTTTAAGTATTTCATGTCCTTCACACAAGTTATGGCCCGCGTCCTAGTGGAAACATGATTAATGGGAGTTCATTAATACAGCGTATTGATGTAGTTTTTCACAGCAGTTCTTCAAGAGAAGATTCTTTTCACAGCAAAGGTACTGTTAGAAAAGTGTTGAGTGATTCCTGCCATCTTTTCCCATTTAGATGTGTTTTAGCCTGGTATCTCGATGTTTTATAGGATTTATAGGTTAGTGACTTTATTTCAGGCGATTCACAAAATCCGAAAGCATCCAAAAAATGGTGTGTTCTGTGTGTTAAATAGATTTATTTCTTAACCACTAAAATAAAAACTGATTCCTGACAAAAAAAAGGTCCAGATAGAAAACATATGTTTTTATCACGAGTCTAGCATTTTTGGATCCAAAATATGCTGAGGTAAGAAAAGCGTTTGTTGTTGTTGTCTGTTGCTTATATACAGTATAAACATTTATATGCAGACAATGTACATACATACAAACTTGTGACGCATCGGAGTCAGAGGGATCCATTTGCAGCGTGATTCATTGATCAGGGTTTGTCAAACAGGCAATGGTCAGAACCAGCAGATACAGAAGTGAGGACAGGGCTAAATCGTATAGTGCGATGCCAAGTAGACGGTCGGGGGTCCAGGAACCGGCAGGGTCACAACGATCAGGTAGTCACAGGAAATAACGCTCGGAAATGTTCCCAGGAGCAAAACAAGACTTCGCGCCGAGTGTTGTGTGAGTGTGGCCTATATGTGTGTTTGAGCATGAGGTGCGGGTGTGTGGTCTAATCAGTCCAGGGAGATGCATGATGGGGAATGTAGTGCAAAGTCAATATTGTGGTTTATGTATATTTTGAGTATAAATGATTTAGTGTATTGCCTCATACTTCTGACTGACTGTTGCTCATCTAAAGCAGAGCAGAAAGAGCCTTTTTTATTGTATGTGTTTGCTGTTGCATTGAAAGCTGAGAAGATGAGGAAGACAACTATCCCACCTGTCTCCGTTTTTGAGGGGCGGGCTCTAGATGAGAAACGGTTGGTGCATACACACACATGACAGCCTCACACACACACACACACACACGCACACACACACATATACACAAACACACAGTCACTTTTGTGTGCCTGTAAATGTACTTTTTTAGACCTCACAAAAACAGATATGAACATACCAAGGGGACATGGCATGGCATGGCATATAAGTGGCATGTATGCCTGACATGCAGGCAAAGGATTGCCATCACACACACACACACAAACACACACGTGTATATTTACATCCCAGGCTTTCTTCTCCAAGGTAGGTCTATCCCCCTCCTCACTGCTGAGATGGGGCCATTCATCCATCCTTGCTCCCTCCCTCGGCGCCTACCGCTTTATTTATTTATTCACTGGCTCACGGCCGGTTTGTTTTTTAAGCAAGACAAATTGAAAGGAATAAAAGTCCAGGCTGTTACAGGCTGCAGCTCCTATCGCCTTTATGTCAGCAGGCATCGCACTGGGTTATGAATCACAGTGCATGAGTGTGTGTGTGTGTGTGTGTCCAGGTAGTTGGACCTATGTGTTCACCAAACCTCACAGCGGGCTGCTTTTCAGAGGGGTTGGTTTGTCTCTGACTGCTACACAACGAGCCAGTTTAACGTGGTCACTGCCATTAGGAAGGGCACAGGTCGTCTGTTCATAAGAGCTCAAAGGGGGTCACACCAAACCCCATTCTATAATTATAGACTTGGTTTCTTTTGATATTTTAAAGTTTCAAAAATATTTTTTCTGTGACAAAACTCACATTAACCACTCTTGGCATCAGCATAAATAGAAATATTTCCCTCATAAAGCTGGTTCTCCTGTTAAAAGGGTGGGAGTTGGTGCCTTCTTAAGTTACCAATTCACCGGTTCAAAAGTGAAATCGGGCGCACCTGAAATGTATCCCAGCAACATTACACTGCTCCCTTAACGGGCTGAAGTCAGTTGAACACTTGTGTAATTACAGATGTTTGAGGGTTGTGCTGTGCAGAACAATGAATACAGTGGAGCGCTGGCATTACAATTAGTTATTAAAAAAAGGTTTGGGGAAGCATGGTTTGCGATGCGATGGGATAGCACAGGCAGGATTAAGCAGTCTAGAGAACGAGTAGAGGTCATAACAGGTGATACGTCCTCCTCCTGCATCAGTCGATGTTACTCCTTCGTGTTGTAAAGCAATCCCTCACATTTCTATTGTGGTTTTACCAAAGCAACCGGCCGGGAGAATAAAAAACAAACATTCTCACTGGTACTTGTTTCACCCTGAAGATTGTGTTGTAGCACCCTGGTCACCCCACACACACATACACACACACACAGCTTCTTAACCACACGATTTATACATCATTTATATAGATGTCTACCTGACAACTGCAAAGACAGCACGGCCTGAAACAAGCTATTTTCTTTGAGAGGTCACATGGGAAAAACAAAACACGGAACAGATCCAGTGTGTGTGTGTGTGTCTGTGTGTGCATTGCTGCTCTGACCACCATTAGATGCACCTTCATATCTCGCTGTGTGTGTGTGTTTCTGAGTGACTGGCGGACCAGAAACAGATACAGTGTGTATGTGTGTGTGTGCGTGTGGTTATGTAGGTGTGTGTGAGTGAGTGACAGAGTGGAAACAGAATCAGAGATCTGGCAGTGAAAGACGAGCGGACTGGAAGCGTCTGGAAGACATAGAGGGGGCCCATCAATCACGACTGCAATGCAATCCCGCAGACAGACACACACACACACATACTGTACCACACTGTACATAAAAGTCCGTTTCTGATCTATTCGGAGACACACAGGTGAGCTAAAAGCCTCCTTTCGGGTTCACAGAGTATCAACATCCTCTCCATTGCTGTACTAATTCATTAAAGGTTCCTATGAAGCCGCTCTCCTTGTGACTCACGACTGAATACCAGCACAGTCCAGAGCAGAAAAAAGAGCGGGACCCTGATGCATGACTTGACCAAAAAACTCCTAGAGAGCGCTCAGTCCATCACGCCATCCATCACGGCCAGGTGGATGAGAGGCGGCGCGTGAACCTCAACCACCGCTGCTCTGGTGGGGCGCTCATCGCACCCCGCTAGGAGCCTGATTCACGGTTTGCGTTGAGAGAGAGAGGAGAGAGGCGGATGGAGGAAGAGAGCGAGAGAGGAGGAAGACGAGGCGTGCGATGGAGAGCGCAGAGAGAGAGGAGGAGAAGCCCCGGAGTGTAACTCAATATGGGAGAAAGTGTCACGTTGACAAATGTAACGCAGCGTGATCTATTAGTTGTACACTATGTTAAACAGTTGCCTCCTGCTCGGTGTTGGTTCACACACACACACACACACATCACATCATTGGTTGCCTTCGGAGAGAGAGAAGAGTTAGACAGCTTGTTTCTGACAACAAACTAATTTAGTCCTGTGGGCTCACCCCCACCCCCCCTTTCTTCCCATGCCCCCCAGTACTGGACCAAACAAATATTTGTCCTCATTACTAATTAAACAGCAGAGAAATTGACGTTGTCGTACACCCCTCGTTGGGAAAATAAAGCCACACAAGGCTCTGCATCCTAAATAATAATACAAAGAAATTGTTTAGGAAGAAAAATAAAGTGTGTGTGTTTGTGTGTGTGTGTGTTGTGATTTACGAGCGGCGTTGCTCTGTTGCTCTTGATAGCAACCACCTGTAAGCCATTCATAAAGCGAGCGGCTGAATAATGAATGGCTGGTGTCGGGGGGGCCGGGTTAGGCTGCGCAGTGCCGTGGTGGCTGTTTTAAATGAATAGGAATTAGTGGGCTGGAGTGAGCACCTTCCGTGTGTGTGTGTGTGTGTTCGAGAAAGAGATGGTTGTTTATAGGCACAAGGGACGGCCATTTATTAGGCAGCCGCCATGTTGGCAGGAGCCGGGGTGTGAGGGTTGCTGGGATTCAACCACGGGGCATTTAAATGGAAATTTTCCTAGTGTTTTTTGCCCAGTTATTGAAATCATTGAAATCTGAGAATGTAATTTCTTTAATTACAATCTCATCAATTCCTGTCAATTGCTCGGATGTTGGTAAGGCAAATTGTGTTATCTCTATGTCCATGTTCAGGAGCCGGGTTCGGAAACTAAGAAGGCCTGATTCGACCTCACAACATGTTCATCTTCCTCACGGAGCAAGGAGAAGGGATTTAGGAATCTGCTCATGCAAACTTGTGTAACCGTGGTTATTTCTGCTAAGACCACGGCATCCACTGAAGGCGTTTAACGTGAGCAAAAGTGTCGTTGATTGATTTAGTCTGGTTGATCGGATTGTATTGTGGGGAGCTACGTCGGAAGATCTGCCGTGCTCCCAGGGCACCACAAACCCCTTCAGGGCCCTACGAAAAGTTGGAAAAAGGAGGGAGAGAAATGAAAAGAAAAAGAAAAGGGGTTTGGAGGGTTTTCAGAATGTGTACTTGAGAACAAGAAGAATGGGTTGAGCTGTATTGTAGAAATACCGGAAGAGGAGTGGTCTTTATGCTAATTAGCTCCACCTCAAATATGTTGATCGCAACATTCCTCCTCTTATGGTGCGTTCCCACCGAGCGGTGCGGTACGGTACAGTACGGGTCGGTACCCTTTTATTTGTGTCTCCACTGAGAAAAGTACCAAAAATCGGAACCGTACCGTACCACTTTTTGGGTACCCTTCTGTTGGGGTACCTGGCACAGTTGTTTGGTACTAAAGGGTGCAGCTAGACTCACTGCAGAACGTTGATTGGTTGAAAGAGTGTCGTCATTTGCACGTGCCGCAATGGGAAAGACAACACACGAGGCGTAATTTTTAAACTACAACACCGTCGCAACAATGTCGCCGTGCAGCATTTACTTTAACAGCCACATATCGAGAAGCAAGAACAGGATCGGCTGTATGTCTCCATTGTTGTTTGCAGTTAGCTTTCCGTTTTCGCGCGATCGAATGACGTCAATCTACTTTCCGTCCAATACCACGCCTATCAAGTGACGTTACCACTACTTTCTGGAATACACCACGCCTATCAAGTAAGGGTACTGTTGGCGGTGGTAACGCTCGTCAAATCATGGTTAACAGACCCGACCCGTACCGACCGTACCGTACAGAAGAAGAGGAAGTCAGTCCAGATTTGACTTCATCACAGAATACAGTTTGACTTACTGGTTTGACGTTGACCCATCTGTGACTGTTGAAGAATCATCACCAACAGTTAGGTACAAAAGCCAAAGCACAAAGAGCTGAGTTGTATACTATACTGTAGGTTCCCTCTAAATATGTGCGTGAGGGGAGGAATGGACCTGATGAGACGGTGTGAGTGTTTGTGTTAATCACTTATTCTTTGGTGCCAGTTACAAGTAGTGTTATCAATTAGCACTTTGCTCTAGAGCAGAAACGGTGGTAGCAGTGAGGGTATCAGTCCTGAGTAATGAGTAATTCATTATTTATTCATGCTGCTCTCCATGTGCTGCCACATGTTTTAGGAGGATTTCCCAGAGTTATGGACATTTGCTCTCACGCATTAACCGTCTTACTTACTCAAAACAAACACACACACGCACACACACTCATGCAGATGGGCAGCGGATTGGCCAACAGGGACACACTCGGCGGCACTAATGTCACATTCGCTCCTCGCCTCTGTGCGTTGTTCAGGGGTGTAACTATGGCAAAGCGCTATGCCCGGCCATTTGTGTCTCCAAATTGGCTCGTTTGTCGCCTCGGCTGCTCTCCCCCCTGCCATTGGACCCCCGCCGTGCTTTTGCTCCAAATTGCCAGCGCACTTGAGCGAGGAAAGTGGAACGGAGTTGAGGGTCTAAGAATAACAATAATGCTGCGATACAGTTCAGCGCTTTGTGTCCGAAAGCCTGAAGCGCGCGCGTCACTAATAGGATGGAATATAAACATGAAAAGATAAGTGTGGGACATTCTCAGTGATACATTGAGCTGTTCAGTGTGTGTGTGTGTGTGGGGGGGGGGATGTAACATCAAGCAGGTTGAAGGGCTTCATAGACAATGTAAATGTGGGACCCTGTATTATTCATGTGATTTGGAGTGGATGAGTGTGTGTTTATCTACGCATAACAGGTCGTGTGCTCACTGGCAAGGTTTCCCCCGTGTTTCATTCAGTTACCTGTCTCCGTCGGGAAAAGAAATTTGCTTCCACTTGAACACAGAAACATTTTGATCAGAACTAAACTAATGATGAACAAATGTAACACCTGCACGTGATTTGACAGCCTATTTTATATGCAGTGTGAACGCCCAATTCTTTGATTTAACGCTTTATATCATTATATCACAAAAAATGTTTCATTGTTTTCCAAACTTTTTATTAGTGTGGAGGCCTGTCCTTGTCAGCAGGTGTGATCATATGTGTGTGTGTGTGTGAGCCAGTGTGTACGATCCCCTTTTAACAACTACCATCTGCTGCAAATCAGCATTTTTCTCCGGGCAAATGTGCGTTTGCAACATCGGCCCAGTGTAGCAAACATTCAAATAGCTAGCAGGCACTGACCTTTTCTTATGTCCGGAGGAGTGTACACACACACAAACACACACACACACAATCTATCCAACCCAGGGTAACACAAACACACACTCACACAGTACGTACGGTCTGTTGCTTCTCAGGCTTTGTGACAGCTGTCAGTCAGTCACTCGTGCAAAAAACCGACACAGACACACACACAGTTGGGGGCAGCGTGGAGGTTTAGTGGTCCGTGTGATCAGATTGGTGGACAGACAACGTACGGCCCATGTTAGGACAATAACAACCCTTTAGGACATAATCTCTGAATACCATTTTATATGTGTGTATGTGTGTGTGTGTGTGTGTCACCCCTCTGGCTCTGCTGATGTGAACCCCAGTTCAACAACTGCCAACCTGAGATGATTGACACATTTGGGGTCAAACAGGACAGGCCACACACACACAAACAGACATAAGTATTCAAATATTCACTCTGGACAGGTGCCAGCCTTTCTGAAGCACTTTTTCCTGCCGAGTCTTTGGCATGATCCAGCTGTCACGTCGCCGCCGGCGAGCCAACCCGTGGTGACGTGAGTCAAATATCATAGCGCTTCGTTCCCGCTTTCATCTTTTCGACAAATGGAAAGGACGATTGTTTGATTTAAAACTACAAAAGAGGAGGAAAGAGGCAGTAACAGCGTTGAAGCCACAGGTTGCCACAGATGCACAGCCGCCTTCTTCCTTTCGATCGGCTGTTCACAAGGAACGGCGCCAGCTGGCCCGCCGACACCCACGGCGGCGTGCAATCTGTGCCGCGCGCTTGCAACCAGCTGGCCTCTTAGCAGCTACCTGCCTCGATCCGATCGCTTCTCAATGGTCTCTGCTGAGGGAAACGCGGACTCACAATCACCACGTCACTATTTACACGTCCGTGTTTACCATCTGCTGCTTCCGCTGCTAAGTGGTCCACGGTGTTTGCCAGCTAGTCGCTAATCTAATCCACTAATAATGGAATGTTAAAACAGCCCATAATGGTCCGTCACCTATCTCTGTCTGAGGCCCACATCAATGTTATCTTCTTCAAATGGAACTTTTTTCCATTTTTTTTCAATTAATTTAAACATGAGACACCTCTTTGTATTTTTCTATTGTTTTTTACCATCCTACCAGTATTACTAAGCTTCTAGTAACCACGTCAACCACAGCAACCAACACTCCTGTTTGTGCGACATCTCTAGGAAAACTATGGAAGTAAATCTGTGCCATCGGGGGTTGAAATAAAAAGGTGATTGAATTTCTAGCACTGAATATTTGTGCATTGAAATTATGTACCTGAATGTTTTTCAACATTAAAACACTGTTGAAATATTCAGCCGCAAAAGAAATGACTGTTACAATATTCAACCCAAAAAATGTCAACCTTGAGACACCAACATCCGGGACACTAAGGTAGAGCAATCGATTCTAGATTCAAGATCAGGAGCGTGCGTCAAGCTAAAGGAGCGAGCACCCAATACACCTTCGGCTTCGGATTGATCATGTTTAAAGAAAAGAAAATCACTTCGAGAGAGAGAGAGGAATATTTTGCAGCCATCCGAAGTTGCCACAACTCATGTCAGTGAAGTTTCTGAGATATCAGGACAACTTATCAAATAATGCTCATTATGTCATCTTTGACCGAGACTAAAAATACTAAAAACAAAAGCTAAATATAATAAATATAGTGCACATATCTGTGAAACAAGGCCCAGTTAGCAGCAAAGCTGCTCTCTTGTGAGTGGCCCTCTGTCACTACGTATGCATCACTCTCCAACATGCAGAGCACCTGATCCTGTTTAATGGCCCGTCTCCTCTAACATGGGCCACTATGACACCATTTTTGCTTTAAATCACACTGTGACTCAAATATGGAGGCACAAACTCAACCAGCATGCCTGACTGGCTCTCACATTATGTCCGACTGGTATGTAACAGATGCCTTTATTTACTGCGGAAATCTACACACCTAGTCGCGTGTGACGTCATATGACGCCCTAAAACTTGAAATAAAGGATTTTTGTGGACAAGGAAATAAAAATAGCAAAACCTGAACAAAAAGCTGACAGGTTCCATAGAGCTGCATATTCAGCTGATATTGGTTTAATTGCATTATATGATATATTGCTGCAGGAAATAGAAGTGTTTAACTGTTTAAATTTATGATTTCAGAGTCTGATTTTCTTTCTATGCACTGTTTTTCACAGCAGAGCTTGAAAACATTTCCACCATCATCCCCCAAAAAACACTCCATGTTGACAGAAAGAAAGAGAGACAAAGTGAAAGAAAGACAGAGGTTGTCCTACGAGAGAGGGGAGAGAGAGAGAGAGAGAGAGAGAGGTGCCTCTGGGCAGTACTTTCACCTCTACTGACATTTAACTAAAAACCAATCTCCATGTCTGCCATCCACAGCCCTTCACCTCAGGGCTAGAGGGTTGGAGAGGGCGCTGTGCATGTGTGTGTGTGTGTGTGTGTGTGTGTAAGCACGGAAATTTGTGAGCATGGATTCTGGAGGATGGAGTGCGCGGACGTATTCCTTCACTTTTGTGCGTCTGTGTGTAGAGAGAGAGAGAGAGAGAGAGAGAGAGAGGGGAGAAAGGAGAGAGAACGAATAGCACAAGAATGTCTAATGTCCCCTGGGTGAGGTCAAGGTCTCAGTCCCCACTCAACATCATCACCTTCTCCATCTACACACACACACACACACAGAGCCAATAATCATGCCATTGAATCACATATATAATCAGAGACGAAATGTCCCCTCGTCACCACCATGCCATAATCCTGCAGGAATTGAAATTGGAAAACTTATACAAGGGTTAGCCGGTGCGGCGGGATGGTGCCCCAGGGCCTCGGCAGAGCGGGTGGAGGTTGGCGGAGAGGGGGGCTGGGGTGTGAGGAGATGACACAGGACAGTAAGGTATCCCGATAACGAGAGAGGGAAAGATGTGATAGAAAGCAATGACATAGAGATGAAGAGTAAATATGTAAAAGAAAAGACGTTAGAGACGACACGGGCTGGATGACAGTAGAGGTGACTGAAAGACACGGTTGGGGGGGGGGGATGGAAGCACGCGTGTGTGTCAACATACTGCTCGGTGTGTCTCCTCTGTAACATCGCTCCGATCTTCAGCCTTTGCTAGGCGGGGGTCTCTGCGCTCGGGGTTAACTGCTAGCCCCGGGGTTGGCAGTAACAGACCGGCCCAGCCTCCACTGGACAGACGAGCCCGGTGAAAATGAGGGCAAGGCAGGAGAGACACAGATGTGTATCGTTCATTCGTCTCGGTTCCATCCACTTGTGGAAATTTACACAATTGTGGTCGGATGTTTTTCGGGCCCATGGCCTTCACCGGAGATGAGTTTTGGGTTCATTTGCGAGGCAGCGACGGGAGAAGCAACAAAGTGACCACTTAGGAGGAGGAATGGAGAATTTTTTTGTGTGTCAGCAGTTCTCGGGTCGATACATTTCTGGAAGAGTGTTTTTGGTCAAGTGCACGTTCACAAAGGACAAGAATATCCGTGCTGCTAAAAAGCGTCAGAATGAGCTTTCACATCCTTCCCGGTTGGCTTCCTGGTGAGATTACTGTCGTTTAGGAGCGGATGGATGTTTCCACACAGTGGCTGCAGAGGGAAGACTGTGTGTGTGTGGGGGGGGGGGGGGGGGGGGGGAGTTAAAAACACAGATGCTCGTTGGTGGGAAAAGGACAGGTGTGGTCTCACGTGGGCTGGCTCCTGTGGAATCAGTGTGGACCCAAACTTTGGCTTCACTTTCACTGGGATTTATTGGAGCAAAGCAACTTATTCTCATACCACACTCCTTTGATATGTGAAGAACGCATGTCCAGTTTAAAGCTAAACGTCCATCTAGTTTGCGTTCAGACACAAAGACCGTACTGTGGAGCTTATTTCTCATACATAAGCGCCTCACTCCTAAGTCACTCCTACGTCACTCCTACGTCACTCAATATTTCCTTGACATTAGTGTTTCAGATCAGCTGGTGTCTTCTATCCAATAATTCAGTATGTTCATGCTGGTGTTTCGCATCCGTCTCTACCCATCTTCATCAGCGTCATCAACTCATCAGCCAACACCCCCACCAAGTCCAGAGGCCACGGGGTCAGATCAATTACAGATCTCCAGGGAAAGTCTGAGAAGATTCTATCATCTATCATCACCCTGTTCCACCATAGGGTCCCCAAATCTGGAACAAACCAAGCCACAACAAGGATTATCGTGAACTCATCGCGAACAAATTTGAACGCTTCACACCATTCGAAACATTAGTGTCTTGGCTACAATTTGAACCAATTCATTTGAAAATACCCCCAACACAACTCCTACAAGTTATAAAATACGATATGCTAATTAGTAAAGAAAATCTGCATCCGGCGGGGTACAAAGGAAACAGCACACTAAAGAGCGAGCCCAGACGGCGGCGAGGACGCAGATATGAGTATCATTTCTCTCTCAGATATGAGAAAAAATTACCACCAAATGAGTCTGTTTCTTTTTAGCGAGAGAGGCATCCGCTTATTGGAGAGTATTAATCCTCACTCCATCCATCATACTGTCCACTCACTTGGATATCACTTAAATGCGGTTTTAGCCTGGTGTCTCCATGTTTTATTGGACTTACACATTTTATCATGGATACGCCATTTCCGGAGGTCAAAAACAGCCTCAGGGTGCGACCGGTTTAATAACAAACAATTCTTTCTTAATCTGATTTACTGAAGTTACATGATATAAAAACAACTACGTTGACACACGCCACAAACAGAGGAAAGTCCCGTGTTTATTCGACCCTTCCCCTCCCACGTCCGCTCTCTCTGACTTTTGCCGACTTTATGCTTCCTGGCTCATGATTGAGTGTGTTACATAGATTCAACTTTCATGGGATTATCACAAATTACAGTTCATCCATTTTTTGGGGGTTTTAAGTATAGCTCTCTGACCAGGCCTCTTGAAACAGACGCAAGACAATACTGTATTCAAGAGATCAAACAACAACGACCTGCGACTAGCGGACTGGATCATTCACCCTCAGCATCCAACAACTCTATTCTCATGACTTCCTTCATCACCTCTACGGTCTCCTTGTCTCTCTCCCATTTCCTTCCTCTCCATTTTTTTTAATCCAGTCTTCTCCTTTTCATTTCTTCTCATCTGTCCCTGTCATTCCCTCCATTTGCTCCCTCCCTCCACCAGCCCGCGTTGTCTTTACCTCTCGCTCAGTCTCCGTCCTTACCCATCCCTCCCTCCTCTCCTTGTTGTCACGGAGAGGCCACCTCTGTCGGGGAAGTTTTGCCAACCTCCTTATCCTCTCATTTTTCATCAGACCCCCCCCAATCCACACAAACAAACACACACACACAAACACACACACACACACACACAGTAGCTCCCATGATCGTCCCCTCCTTCTCCTCCCTCCCTGTCCGTCCGTGGCACAAATGCATTTGTTCAATACCTCCAGCAAACAGATTAGCGGGCTGTTATCAGCGACAGGGAGACGGTGATAATGGTTTTCACCACATCTTCTCTCTGCCACAGATTAAAATGGGCCGGGTCACTCATCTCACACACACATACACACACACACACTCCTACGGCCACTCACAAACGCATACAAACATCTGCACAAACACGACAATTTTAAACAAACACACACATTTCTATCTATTACACATGATAATCCACGTGGCTCACACACTCACGCATTATGAAAACATATTGTAACGCATACATGTTCACACACACACACACGCACATACTTCCACACCAAGAGCAATATGCAATCTGCTTTTCTCTTCCTCCATCCCCCTCTCTGCTGCTCTCTTGTCTCTGAGCCTGCCATTGGATTTCCTGTCCAATCTATTGTCGCAAGCCGGGGCCAAAAGATACAAGGTGAAGTCAGCTTCAATCTGATGGGCCATTGTTTTGGCTTTGGCTTTTCACTGGACACACAAACACGTTCACGCACACATTTGTACCAGCCAATTCTCTCTCTGGCCATCGATCGTAGCTTTGCCCCCGCTGCTTGTCACCTTGGTGGGCACACGTGTGTCTGCGTGTATGAAATCTGATCAACTTGACTCTTTACGTTAACGCACGGTAAACGTTTCATATTCAACATGGGCAAAGTTGGGGTACGTTTCTCAGAGCCTGAAGCAGTTGACAACAGGTCAGGCTCATATTTAACACATCGACAATTAATGTTTGATTAAGCTCTCAACAGTGTGTATCACATAATAAAACATAAACCGAGCTACCTCCATTTATTTTGCTACTCAGCCGTTGTTGTGGGTCTGCTAGTCTGATTAAAATAGAGATTTTATAGTCATCCTATTTTAAAGCAATATAAACAACAACTATGGTTAATATTGAGGAGCTCAGACCTGTTTTTCACACACACACACAATGGTCAGCTCCCTCTTTAGGAGCTCCTGTCCCAGCTTGTACGATGAGAAACAATTGTTGTATGAGATGATGCACTCCCAGAGCCGTGTCCAGGACAGCTCTCATCCCTTGATCTTATCTTATCAGGGGGTCCTCCATCAGGTTCCCCAGTGTAGACTTTAAAGACTGAAGGTACACTTTTATTTGCCGGGTCCAGTGTACTCAAACACCATGTATGTAATATAAATGGTTGAAAAATATTCAAAAACCACCTTCGCTCCAGAGTGCAGGGAAGCCACAGAATTTGCATTTAGCAGCGCTGATCAACCATCTGACTCTCAGGTGACCAGTGGGATACTATAAGGGGTTTGTCTGCACTTTTTGATTACGCTACTATCTGACATAATGATGTTACATATTGGGGCTGGATCTTTAGACTTTAGACCTCTACCTCTCATAGCCATATCCCTTCTTTTGCCTGCGATTGCGGCTTTTCTGTCCGTTTCAGTCCATCTTGGAAACAACGCATTCGTCTTGTTTGGCGAACTCCACACACCCTGTTTCCTGTCTCCTAAATCGGTTTGCCCTAAACGAGGAGCGAGGAGCCGAGTCAAATCAAAAGGAGCATTCAAGTGGGAATGTCCATTCCAGGCCAAAGAATCCGGCACAAAGCTTTGTTTCAACGCCATTCTCAAGTCGGATGGAGATGAAGTGTGCTGGGTGTCAGTGCGATGTTTCTCTCGCCCAGCTAACCCCTGCAGCGCCGCCCTCAGACCTGTCAATAATGAATGCTACGGATGCGCCGCGTTTTACGGGAGGCTGCGGCCAAGTTTTATTGCTGTGGCACATAATTCTCATTAGGCCAGATTCGGTCAAGACTCACAGAGACACGCATGTATATATAGAGAGAGAGAGAAAGAGGGGGAGGGAGGGCAAGGGGGGCGGAAGGCATTAGAGAGACTGAAGCAAGGAAAAGAAAGCCTTCTGACCAAGCTGACCACCTCAAAGAGCCTCCACTCTTTATCACCTAACCCATTAGTGGGCTTCTCTCTACAGGCTTCATTTGTTTGTGTGTGTGTGTGTGTCTCTGTGTGTGTGTGTGTCTGTGTGTGTGTGTGTGTGAGTGAGAGAGAGAGCGAGAGAAAAGAAAGCGGTTGTGCAATAACATATACATATTTAATGAGATGGAATGAGATATGGGTGGGGGCAAGGTCAGGGGTGACACACAATTCAAAGACGCATAGCCACTCATAGACATGTTAACACATACATACTAAATGAAGACCACACACGCACACACACACACACACACACAGGAGAGCGTGTGAAGTATGGTCTCATTACGCGGGCTGTATAGGATTAACAACGGCGCTGACATTTGGCGGCTTGTAAGCGACCAGTCTATAAAAACCCACTGGAAAGGTGTGTGTGCGTGTGAGATATAAATGTATCTCACAATTGTTCCTCTCACACTGTGTCGTGGACACACACACACACGTACATGAACAGCTGGCAACGGAGGGGCCCAACATTTTTGAGAGGAGAAGCTTATTATTTGTCCCCTGGGTATTTTACCAGTCTTGTTTATTTTCCCCCCATAGTCAAAGTGATTATGTGATCCAACTTTTATTACGCAGTTTTGTCCTCCCACAGCAAAGGATTCTGGGAGAACGTGTGTGCCTGACGCACCTTTGTCCTTTTCTTACATCGTATCCTTCACATTTTTGTTTTCTTTCCTCTAGCGATCTCCTCTTCTCTCGTCCTCCCCTCTCGCTTCTGGCACTAATAAACACATACGGACCTGAACAAATGCACCTACACACAGCAGCTGCATATTCCACACACACACACACACACACACACACACACAAACACCATCTACAATTTACCGTCCAGAGAGTGGACGATGGCATAGCAGGCTCAGCAGGCAGTAGCTGCCAAATAAGCCAACGTAGGAGATATTCTGGTTAATGAGCTGCAGAAATAGTTCTCACCTGTGTGTGTGTGTGTGTGTGTGTGTGTGTGTGTGTGTGTGTGTGTGTGTGTGTGTGTGTGTGTGTGTGGATGTATGTTAGAAGGAAAGAAGAAAGGATAGATGCAAGCAAAAAAAGAAGAGTAAATATTGTGTCTTCCCTCTCATCTCTTCTTCTTGTGATCTTTCTTTGTAAATCTACTCTCAGCCGATGCATGCGTGGATGTCAGCCTGGTAACATTGTACCACACAGAACCAGTTCGGGGGGGGGGGGGGGGAGGGAAGCCGGAGTGGTAATGCCTCAACACTTCCTATTCTCTCTAACGGCCAACAGGGTAAAAAGAAGTCAGATTATGTAGAATGACTCTACTTCTCACTTGATTCATTGCCTCAGTAATTATTGTAAACATCAATCTAACGATCTCCAGTTTCAAGTCCTCTTCAATATCGCATTATGTTCATTTAGTAGATCCATTTAAAGTCAAATAAAGCATGTAGACCATAAAGCAGTACACAAAAATTGACATTATTATATTCTCTTGATTATTGTGCTTTGTTGCCTTACATGCACAGTTCAGCCTGATTTACTTCACAACCTGTTTCTTCTTCCGCTGTGTTAACAGACTCACGGTTGGGGGGTTCAGCCATTTTCCACCACAAGCCCACCATGCACTAATTTAGCAGAAAAGCGGTGTTGCATAGCCTGATACAGTTTGTAAAGAGGATTTCATGCCTTGCATGGCGTGACGGGACACCAGCTTGCAAGATCACCGTTATCACTCCATATGTATGAGGGCCTTCAGGTACGGTGAAGGTTAAGCAATTAAAAGCAATTAAAATACCTAATTAGGGTTAGGAAAGAAAGAAAAAATGACATACTTATCATACATATTTTATAAGGAAGACACGGCCTCCTGCAATGGGGCCGGGCCTCAAACATTACATGTTCTAACCAGTGGGCAACATCTGTCACACTGGTCATGTGACTCGGCCAGCTGCATATACTTCATTCAGAGGACATGCTAAGGAAGGCGATGAAGAAGGAGCGGCAGCTGCTCTGTCTCTCCGTCCTTTTTTTTCTTTACCTGCAAATCCACAACACCTTCTCCTTCTTAGACCATTTCACACCAGCGCTTTCTCCACCACATTATCATCCCTGTTTCTGTGCCTCTCTCTCTCTCTCTCTCTCTCTCTCTCTCTGAGTGGAAGGAGTGCGGAGTGAACGGAGCGTGGCGTGGGGTGAATTGTTTGGTAGTGATTTCTAGCTGTAATTTCGTTTAATTTCGGATCTTTTAGTGTGAATGTGTGGTTGTGTGTGATTTTGGTTTCTGTCTGTCTTAATTTGTGCGTGTTTGTAGCCGATCGGCGTACTGCACGCACAGATGGACCTCACAGGGCTAACACGGAAGCACGGCTTGAAGCTCACGCCGTGTTCCGCGTGTTCCGTGGAGGACTGTGGCCTGGCCGTGGGGGGGTTGGTCGGTCACAGGAGCGTTAAGTCCGCTGCACGGATGAGCCACGCGGTGGTCATCTTCGTGGACAGCATGGAGAAGGCGCGGTGTGGTGGTGCGCGGCCCGTGCTGCCTCTCGCCGACTCCTCTTCGGGGTGGGGCTCTGCCAACAGCGTCTGCTCAGGTGGGACGGTCTCCAGGAGGTACGGGGTGGGTCAGGTGAAGGAGTTCCTGCTGGCCACCAAGAACGAGAGGGGAGTGAGGCTGGAGGACTACTTCTCTGACCTGGAGAAGTTTGCTCGCTCTGCCCGACACTGCAGCAGAAGGGAGCTGGAGACTTCACCCAGCAGGAGGTCTACAAGCTGAGGAAGCTCCTCCTCAAGCTCAACCGAGAAGGGGGGAGCACTACCGGGACCGAGTGAGGCGTCAGTCCGGCTGAGGAGGTTCCTGAGCGGCAGCGGCCCATTGAAAAAAAGACTCCAGATTGTCCAAATTGATATATTAAATACATTATAAATTATATACCTGTTAGATTGTCCAAAAATTGATATTGCTTTACGAAGAAATAAAGGTTTTTTAAAAATCAAAATCTCTCTCTCTCTCTCTCTCTCTCTCTCTCTCTCTCTCTACGCTCCCCACATCTCTCCCTCTTTCACCGCGGCAATGATTATGACTAGTGAGCATAATGCATAGCCATGAATAGGACTGTCCGGCTGATTGTGATGTATAGTTTTTCATTACCACTCCCCGGCCCCCGTCATTAGGCGCAGAGAGGATGGGTGGAGTTGGTGGAAAAGAGAAAAAGAGAGCGAGAAAGAGAGGGGGGGAATAGAGGCGACAGCGGTGGGGTATCTATTTATCCGCTAATTTGTAAGAAAAAGCCCTCCCCCCTCCCCCTCGCGGTGGCAATCAGGGGACGAGGTAATCGGCCCGCACGCGCGCGAGAGAGAGAAAGAGAGAGAGAGGCCCCGACGGCCGGTACCTGATGAAGAGCTATGTGGTGTCAGGCTATTGTGCGAAAGACAGAAAGGGAAGCACAAGAGAGGGGGGGGGGTCGTTCAGGCGATACACTTTGAAAAGTATCCATCTTGTTCTATACCAAGTGAGAAAAGGTGCTAAGGCGGTGAGGTAATTCCACTTGTTTCCGGTGCAAATCAACTTTCTTGATGAAAGTAGTCCACCTGTCCACAGGGAGCGACACCAGTCTCTGCTGCAGTGGGGAGTAATGTCACTGCGTGGAACGGACACTCAACGCTGAGCTCTGTGACCTGAACATCCGGCCATGTTGGCTCCTTTTTGGCACTTTTGAATGGACGGGTCGAGTTCAGGCTTTTCTCATTAACTTGTAAATATGCCCACACACTAAAAGGGAATCACAGTGATCAAAAGGTTAATTTATTTGATAGATGATATTGGGCGGAAAATGATTATAATTATGCAGTGTAAAAACTGTTATCATAGCTTTAAGCTTTTACTTTTTTAATATGCCATAGTTCAAAAATAATTAAAAAGACTGCCTTCAACAATAGTCTTCAACATTCCCTCTTTCCAGTGGCGGCTGGTCCATAGAGGGCCATGGGGCGGGGCCCCACCTTCAGGAACAAAAAAAAACACCAGGACACACACGGATAACGCCACTACCGTAGTCTCTAGTATATACGCACAATGTGAAATAATGTCGCCGTGTGAGAGTTAACCACGCTACGCAGCTGCAGGGGTGCGGTGAGGAAACGAGCACGTGGATGAAAACAGGGAAATTTTATTGAAAATAATGAATTGTGTGAAGTGAGGATGAAACCTTTTATTGCATACTGGGGACTGCATACTTTTTTTTTTTACTGAAGTTCACTGAAACTGATTAGCTTGACCTACCAAACCCCAATTGCCTCTTTCTGTCATCCCCCTGCTCTACCACTGCAGACAAGAAAGGCAAACTCAAGTCTTTTTATTTCACTAATGGCGCGTTTCCACCGAGCGGTAAGGTACGGTACGGGTCGGGTCGGTACCCTTTTATTTGTGTCTCCACTGAGAAAAGTACCAAAGATCCGCACCGTACCGTACCACTTATTGGGTACCCTTCCGTTGGGGTACCTGGCACAGTTGTTTGGTACTAAAGGGTGGAGCTAGACTCACTGAAGAACGTTGATTGGTTGAAAGAGTGTTGTCATTTGCGCGTGCCGCAAGGGGAAAGACAACACACGAGGCGTAATTTTTAAACTACAACACCGTCGCAACAATGTCGCCGCGCAGCATTTACTTTAACAGCCACATATCGAGAAGCAAGAACAGGATCAGCTGCATGTCTCCATTGTTGTTTGCGGTTAGCTTTCAGTTTTCGCGCGATCGAATGACGTCAATCTACTTTCCGTCCAATACCACGCCTATCAAGTGACGTTACCACTACTTTCTGGAATACACCACGCCTATCAAGTAAGGGTACTGTTGGCGGTGGAAACGCTCGCCAAATCATGGTTAACAGACCCGACCCGTACCGACCCGACCCGTACCGTACTGCTCGGTGGAAACGCGCCATAAGTCGGGCTGCTACAGCATCACTGCCTCCCTCAGACAACAGGAAGGAGAAACGGGTTCAGTGAGCACATCAGGGGCTTTCCCTTGCTATTCATACTGCTTAGCTTTTAACTGCCACACTGCTTGATATACTTAGAATTAAGCAGATGCATGTGGCATCCTTAAAGCACCTCAAGTAAGTATGTCGACGTTCACAGTGTAATGGAGGTTTTGGGCTTTGGGACCAGCCCCCTTTAGAAAACCTCTCATTTTACTACAGCGGAGGAGCAGCGGGTCAAAGCTCTGCTCCTGGCCAGCCTGCAGCTTCTGAATGCTGGTTGAAGCTTGCTGTGAACTTTCTCCCTTCTCAGACATATTGCCACGTGCAGACATTAAAAAATGCAGTGGACCCAGTGGCCTCGCCACTGGTGTGGTGGCGTGACACCGGCAGAGACGCTCACTGCCGTTTGTGATGTCTGGGACGAAATAAAAAACAACAACAAAGAAAGCAAATGGTTGGAGAAAACAGACAGGATGTCAACATGCTGTCATTAACTGGCAACTCACCAGACAGCGTGCAAACAACATCCGATGTGCAGTGTTGAAAGTTCCTGCTTCTGGATGCTGTGCGATGCACAACCTACTACAGGAAGGTCCCAGACCATTTGTGATTCATTTACAGCGGCTGCAGATTACATGAGGTTTTTCTATCCTTATAAGATATCTGTATAAGGGACTGCTGTCACTATTGACTATTAAATGTCCCTCTAACAACGAGGCCTGGGGGATTGCGCACGGAAAACGTTGCCAAATTGCCCCCCGCAGCAGTGCACATTGACAGATTTGTTGCGACTCGTTGCGTGTTTCTTTGGCTCTTAGCGTGTGATGGAGGGCACTGGGATCTTCTTTTCTTTTCACAACCAGCATTCCGTGGCTGTTGCCGAAGGGATGAGAACGCTGAGGACGCAGCGCATGCTGCACCGAATGCTCGTGAATGCTCACATGCGTGAATGTGGCTTGTTGCTTCTTCACACACATCATCCCCTTCGTAATAAGTGCAGTGCATGTCCGCTGGCCCGGGCCCCGCCGCTGTGCAACCCACCGCCTCACGCAAAAATGCACGCTCAACAATTAGCTTGTTTTGCCCCATCATGAAATTATGCAAATATCAGAGAAATCCAGCAGACACTGGCTTAATCAATGCAAACGGGTCCGGGGCCCCCATTTACTGGGATTTAGAAACATTTGACTTAATTAGGAGGACGAGGAGGACCCGGGGAGAGGGATGAGAGAGACAAAGACTTTTAACGGCATCCACTCGCCTCATAAAGAGGTTATTAAGAGTGGAGGCTGAAGACAGCTGCTAACGATGTGTTGGCGAATTAAGCCGATCGAACATTAAAAGCCGACGCCCCACTTCCCGACCAACCCCACACCCACCCCCACCATCCTGTAGGCAGAGAGGCAGCCAAATGGGTCAATTAGGCAGGTATTATTTTGCCTCATTCCCTGGCTCTCTCAAGAAAAGGGAAAACAAGTGGAGGCTGATCTGCATAAAGTGTTTATCAAGACAGACGTGTCCACTTAGGGCCGATGGCGCCGGAATAACTCATTTGGCTGCACGTAAACGAGGGGGGGGGACAAGGACGCATGCGGTGTGGTTGGTTGGTTGCGCTTCCTCGTGCAGGATCCACTCCCGGTGCATCGTGGATCTTTTCTTACAGTGGGTGAGCCCGGGCTATTGTGGAGTGTTTGGGAAGTTTGCATGTACTAAGTCGGGGGTGGAGGGGGCCCGGTGCTATTAGTGGTCCTCATTAAAGAAGTAATTCGGCATCAACCGCATAATGCTTTGGTCGTGAATTAGAATAACCAAATGAATGCGCAGAGCACTTGATTGCCTAAATAAAGTACAGACATACATCATGGGAGGATGAGGAGAGTATTGGTCTTGGCAGAGGGTCCTCCCACTATAAATTGCCGGTTTATCCCTTTTCTACTGTGTTTTTACCTCGGCTCCCGAGTGGCATATTTTCAATTAACCGCCGCACCCTAAATGGAGTTCAATTCCGACTGAGGGAATAAATTCCAGAACCTGGTGCTTCGCGGTGGGTTAAATACACTTTATTCCCGTCGCTCTCTCCGAGAGAGCGAAGAGCAGAGCAAAAGAAGGAGGGTGGATAAAAAGTGTGACAAGGAGCTATCCGAGGATGGGAACTGCAATTCTCGTGCAGAGTTTGAAATAAATTAGCTCTTAGCCATTTGGGGTTAGGCTAACATATTAGAGTTTCCCACCCGCTCGCTCTAAATCATCTGTGAGTCGGCTCGCCGCAAAAGGGCAGGCGGCTCATCTCTCAACTGGGGGGACAGATTGCATTACTGGGCAATTTACCTTTATCCCGCCCCCCAACTATTTAATCCTCAGTGTGGGGGGGTGGAGGGGGCAGTCCACAGCTGGAGGTAATAAGACACCGCAGTCACGTGTGAGCACAATGAAACATGAAAAAACACACAAACATGCACACACACACACACACACACACACACAAGCGTTGTTTAGCTTACAAGCCTTACTCAACATGCACACTCGTATACACGCAGGAGTACACCAGCGTTGCCATCAGGTGTGATCTTTAATCAGCTGATAAAGTCTTTGTGCCACAGAGAGAGGTGTCAAAACGGGCTATACGTGCCTGTAACACAACAGCGAAAAACCAGCCAGACAGCGCACATGCACGCACACGTGTGTCGGCCTTCGTCTTCAAGTAGCAGGTGTCTCGCCCGTCTCTCCCCGCGCATCAGTAATCAACCTTGGTGCTAACCGCTGTTGCGGCCATTGATTTTTCTGTTCCACATGTGGGTGAAAATTGCACTTTAAGTTACCCTGAGTGTTAAATTAATAATGAAACCGCAAGAGTGCCCTCTCCTGACTTTCAATTAACACCATCAGGATTAGAGGGGATGGATGGGGGAGAGAGAGAGGGAGAGAGAGACTATCCATGAATGCTCGTTCTCAAGATTTGGGTTTCGATCGTTTTGACGTCCTCTCGCCATGTGGGAGTTCAAAAAAAGTGGAGCGGGGGCCAACTCCTTTACGGCGCCGTGGTCAGAGCAATTACTATTAAGTGTGGAGGAAAGGGGGAGAGCCCAGGAACTACGGCAGCCATTATTGGCCAAAAGTGACGTTCCAGTATGCGCTCCCAAAAAATATTTATATTTGAATTGATCATTATTATCTAGTTTTGTATTATATGTTAATATTTTATTCTTTAAACGGATTATTGATTGAAGGAGACGCCCTGATTAGGTTCAGGGGAAGTTTTGCTAAGACGTTGTCTACTTGTTGTTGGCTTCCAGGAAATATCACAATAATAAACTGTAAACGTACACCCAATTCACCCATCCCCCATCCAACGTTTCCCTCTTTCAGCGTGGACACTTGCTTTTATCATTATTACTAACAAATATCATTATTTCAACATATCTTCATTCAACAGATCTTGAAATCTTACAAAAATTCTTATTTTTCCTAGCTGCACATCAATTAAATCATTAAACACATACGATGTTTTTCACATGTAAATAACTTTAGGAAGAAATAACTTATTTTTTTGTGGTTCGAATTGCATATGAAGTGATTTGGTGGAAGGTATATGAATTGCAACACATTCATTCGTTGAGTGATCACACTCTCCAGACCGCTTTCACCCCAAGTAAACTTTTAAACTTCAAAACCAGGAATCTCCCCTGCCCCCCCCCCCCCCCCCCACACACCTCCCTCCCCGGTTCCTCTATTCAGACCGTCCAGTCAGACAGACACGTGTCCACAGGAAGCCAGTGAACACGCAAATGCAAATAAACAACACGGCAATCAGGCCCTGCTGAACACACACACACACACACACTTCATTCTGACCCCTGCTGTCACGTCCCTCCATCAAGGGAAGCACCTGTCTGGTAGAGCTGCCCTGTGCGAGCAACAAAAGATTCAAGCCAGTATTTCTCTGTTTGGCAGTGTGTTTCTCTGGAGGAACACGGTCAGAATCGCTTGTCGGCTGGTAGTCCAAACCCAAGACTGAAGGAAAATGACCAGCATTGGCTATATTCAGCTCCTTAAAGTGCAGATCTCTTATTCCTGTTTTATTTTTACTGGGCAAACTACTTGGCGGGTGTGTGTAGTGTAGTGTAGAGACACAAAACTCTATTTTAGCTCACTTACTGACATGTTATGGACTACACAATAGACCAAAAACAGAATGTATATATCAATTGAGAAGAAAATCATGTATTGCAACTCTGGACAAAGGCATATATCTGTCTGCATTATCGGTGCCCAAAGGTGTTAAACTAGGGGAAACACGGATCTAATCACGAATAATCAGATATTCAGAACAACAAATCACATTTCCCACATCAGCACTGATCTGCTCGCTGGATTCTAAAAGATTTTGACCAAACAATCACAATTGCCATAGATTTTTACATCTTCATTCTGCCGTATGTAGGAAATAAAAAAATGAATTGACGACCAGGTTCATAAATTAACTATAGATAAAATGCATTTAGTGTACAACAAAACACAACCATGATTCTGGGGATATGTATTCAATAAAGTAATGGGAATGTTGCAAAACCACTGTAATTTTAAAACTGTAATCAATAGAATAATATCAATGTACAGTTATGATTGTATTCAATGTAATGTGATCTACTCAAATGCATTCATGTAATACTTGATAACACCACAACTGACTGAGAGGCCTTCAAAATCCGAGCTACTTTGAACTCAACATTCAGCATAATGAGTCATCGCACTGTTTTACCTATGGAAAACTTTAAATACCTAGTTACCATGAACACACCTGATGACGTCATGTGCCCAGAGGCGTGGACCCTGCCTACTGCACCACCTTTAACCCAATCACCACTGAAGAACTTTGTAACCAATAGGATAGCTAGCTCACCTTTTTTGATTGTCTATAAATGTACGTGTTTGTCCCCTTGTTCGGGATTCGTTGGTGGAACCGGTAGACAGTTAACTACGCTGTGGTCAAAGGACTCGCTGTGGCCTGTGGATCGGAGAAGCCGCGAATCCTCGATCGAGGTGTTATCTTTTTACCGTAACGCTTATTTTTATTAAATTCTTTTGATTTAACTTTTTGGATCCAAGACATCTGTTGTTCGTCCGGAGTTTCTTCATTTTGAACACAACACGTAACACATGTGATGCAGGAAATGTTTTTATTACATATATATATATACCAATATATGTGTGTGTGTGTGTGTGTGTGTGTGTGTGTGTGTGTGTGTGTGTGTGTGTGTGTGTGTGTGTGTATATATACACACACACATATATTGGTTTCCTCTCATTCTCTGATCAGAGATTGAAGTCCAGCTCGGTGATGGCAGGAAAAGGCTGCACACGCTGTCATTTATTCAGGTGCTTCCTGTATTTCCTTTATTTTGAAGATTTACCTGAGTGTCCTGATGTTTTCAGGAAGTGCTGTGTTGTGATGACTGGCTGTGATACTGCAAGTGTTGTAACATAGACTAAACTTCAGTGAGAGTTCAGTGCAAGCATGCACAAACACACAAACACACACGCACCAACATACACAAACACACAGGTATAAGCCTGGGAAGTCTTTGCTTTCAGAATAGTACAGTCTCCAACACGTTCTTCATAAGTCTGTTGCACCTCACACACACATACACACACACACACACACAAACACACACACACACACACACAGCCAGATGCTGCTTGTGTGTGCGTTGTTGTTCTCTTGATGTACTCCACAGCACAGTGGGCTCAGATCATCCTGGCTAATAACTTCCTGTTTCCTGTTTCTGACTCTGCTACTTCCTGCCTTACTGAGCCACGTGGATCTGGGCCCAGAAACCACACAACTGATGTTGTGTCACACTCCCTAAAATGAATGTGCATCCAACAATACAAATCTGAGCGCACTTCCTTGTTTTGTTTTTTAAATAGAAGGCAGACCAGAAACATCAACCCCACCAAAGAACACGCAAAGGCAATATCTGTTTCTCAATTTGCTGCTTCTCTTTGCCAAATAGTTTTAGACTACTGATTAAGTGTCGATCTACTTATGATTTCAGAAGATGTTTGTCCTTAACATTTCAGCCCCAGCGAGGTAAACATTGTGAAAGGTAGCTACAAGCGGTGGTGAGCTAAAATAACACTGCACTTTTCACTATACGTGCGTGCGCGGACACACACACACACATAGACACACAAAGCACCCAGCAGTCATCCCAAACAGTGAGTCAACATTGTCCTCTTGTTGTTGCTCGGCCGTTTGATGCTGACAAAGACAAACGGAGCTACACAGGATGTTTTTACCACCTGTATCCTTCACCTACTCTCCACTCCACTCCCATCTCTTCACCCCCCACCCCCGCTCCTCTTTTGTCCCTAGACCATCCTCTTCCTCAGCTCCTCCCTTCACTCCCCCCACATCACTTTTCCCTGTTTTCCCATACTAATATGCAGCTTGTTAACAGCGCACCACACTCAGAGGAAATAGCGCGATGGTGAGCTCATGTCAGCTTCCTGTCTGACGTGCAATGTTTTGGACGCTGGTCAAGGTGAAACGGGGAAGGACACGGACGCCGGGGGTTAACTGGAGGTTCTGCTGTGGACAACAGAGGCCCAAACCGCCCATCCCTTGTATCATTTTGAAACAACGACACAGCTCCAGTGGATTTCCTCTGCCGATTGTTGTGTTAAAGGGATCAAGCAGTTTTTTCAAAGATCTGTCTATCATCCATCCATCTGTCCATCAATCCACCCATCACTCCATCCATTCGTTAATTAATACATACATCCATGCATTTGTCCATCCATCCATCCGTCTGTCCTCTGTCCTCTCTCCTGTTGCAGCAGCAGCTATGTTGTATATTTTAAAGGTCAAAGTGGAAACGAACAAATCATGTAATTGGGTCCTAATTCTAGTCCATAATAAAAAACATTTTTTTTAATGCTTTGATTATGAATGCTAGAAATATGAAGACATTTGCTGCACCTTTCTAATGTCTATAACCAGGGGTCTTCCATAGCTTGGTTTGCACATCACTCATACCTAGTTTGAGACATCTCTCCCACCCATCTTCCTCACCCGTCTCCCTCGTAAAGCCCCCCTGCTTCTGCTTGCATCAGCACTCGACCTCATAACAATTTGTGAGCAGTGGATTATGAGCTTCTTCCAGCCAGTGAGACTCTCGCTGCAATGATGTTTCCACTTTTTGCCCCTTCCTTCAAGGCAATTGACCGACAACACCAATCGATGTGTGACATTGTCCCCCATGCACAGCGCTTTGATACTTAGATGTAAAATGTGCAACCAGTTCATCGGAGGCACAGAGGTTTCTGAAGCCGTTAATGTCCCCACTGCCTCAAAGCTACGTCTCTCTGAACAATTTAGACAGTTTCAGAATAAATGGAAAGAGTTGGAAGCTTTTCTTAGGATGGATAATCCCGCAATACATACCTTCTCAAAAGCATGTCACATGCCGAATGTGAGGAGATTTGGGAGGACACAAATATCATTCATTAACAGTAATGTGCCATCTTAACGCTGATGGATGGTGACGCAGGCACACAGACTCACAGACACACACACACACACAAACAGATGTAAAACACACAGAGACAATTTAGAGACGGGCCTGCTGGTGAGCTGGGCTTGGATGACAGTCACACACACACACTTGTATATGCCAAGTCATACACACTGAAGCCCAGGAGCTCAGGTGTTGGGCTAGCATGCTGCAAATGAAGATATTTCCTACAGCTGGCAACCCTTGATGGCTCTATGATTCCTCTGCCGCTCAATAGCACTCCTCAAAAGAAACGAGAGATGAGAAATGTGAGAGAGAGAATGAGAGAACGGAAAGAGTGAGCAACCTAAATGGAGAAAGGTGGTTTAAGGCCCGGGCATGAAGGTGTTTCCCAGAAATAAATAATGCCTGTGTTATATTCCAGATATCCCAGATATCCATAAGGACACTTAAATAAAATAATCCATCAATCCAGAGTGAATAGTCCAAGCTCTGTTTTTATTGTGCAGAGCTTGAAAACGGCGATACAACCAATCCGTTGATCAAGAAAGCAGCGTGAAGACCATGCCACATTTAGAGAACCCTTGATATAATCTGTACACACAGTACCACTTAATGAAGAACATGTTAAGCACGTTTCACTCACAACCATGCAAGGGTGAACAAAGCAGTACATCTCTTCACAAGCTACATGTGATTGGGAAAATTCTAAAGCAGTGATTCTCAACTGGTGGGTCGCGGACCCGTTTTTAGTGGGTCGTGGGTCGTGGGCCGTTGCATGTGAAAATAAATATTTAAAAAAATAATTTCACAGTAAAATCAATAATATATATATATATATATTATTGATTTTACTGTGAAATTATTTTATATATATATATATATATATATATATATACTGTATATTCATACTGTGATTTTATTGATTTTACTGTGAAATTATTTTTTCAGATCTCAGATCTCAGATCTCTCTCTCTCTCTCTCTATATATATATATATTCGTACTGTGATTTTATTGATTTTACTGTGAAATTATTTTTTCAGATCTCAGATCTCTCTCTCTCTATATATATATATATTCATACTGTGATTTTATTGATTTTACTGTGAAATTATTTTTTTCATAAAATCACAGTATGAATATATATATATATACTATATATATTCATACTGTGATTTTATTTTGAAGGGATCGGTGTCGACCGTGCTAGCGGTCCCCCCTCCCGTTGACCGATCGATTTGGGTCGCGGCTTGTCATTAAGGGGTGATGGTGGGTCCCGGAGCCAGACCAGTTGAGAACCACTGTTCTAAAGGATTTGGGGGGACAGGCCCTGTCCATGGTGCTGAATGTTCGTAAATATCTATAAAACCACATTAAACTATGAAACTTAACCAGCAGACCGGGGGAGGAGGGATGTTTGATTCACTTACCGGCGTATCTGAAGTCCAGCGTCCCTCGTGTTTTCATAAACCACGTCATGTCATTTCTCTTTGCACTTATTCCACCAGCGACATCTTCATCAGGTGTCCGAGTGCCTTCAGTCCACAGGGGACGAAACTTGGTCCTTTTTTCGCACACACAACGTTACGTTAATGTTCTCTCACAAGGTCATTCTGAGCACCAGGTCCCACAATGCTGCTAGTTTATCAAAGTTAGTCAAGTCAAGTAGAAACTACACTGTAAAACTCACTAACTGTTTGCTAGCTGTTTTAGTTGAAGTGGCACACACTGCGGGTTTATTGGTTTAAGAACTTTAAGAACTGTCACCAAACCACGTACACGACAACTTTTCCAGGCATTTCTCCGGAAAAATGCATCCGCGGTGCTCCTGTACCTGTAGCAGTGCAATACCACCTCTCACCACTGATGGGTGGGCGCTGTTTCCCCAGCATATTAGAAAAGGAGAAACTCAATCAAAGGTGGAAGGGAAATACAAAAAACGAATATTACAGACAAATCTTTCATACTTTTATTGGGATGATATTGGGGGAAATTTTAATTTTTCTAGCAAGTCCTTATCAATCCCTATGTCGCGCTTGCAGTTTCTGCAAACTAAACCATGTTAGGTCCCATGTCAGCCGAAGTCCCACAGTCAAAATAAAGAATGTATGCCGCCCTCGGTATATGTGTTCCGATACACCTAGGCAGTTAGATGAACTCTTTCCCCACATCACCACTCTGAAGACGGTCCTTCGTTGTCCACAGGTTTATTGACATAGAGATAGAGTAAAACTAAAACACACAAAAGACATAATAAACACAAACGAAATGTATTGTCTTGTCATAAACATCACACAAATATAATCTGAGCAATAAAACAATTCAATACATACCAACGATGCTATCAAAAGGAATAGAATGCAGGCAGACTCAACTGAATAGAGAAAAAACAACTACTACAAAAGGCAGTTCTGAGCCGACTCACTTCCTGGTTCCTGTCACCTGACAATTTCCAGTTTTCAAAATAAAACGTATAACATAGATTTAACTTTTGTAACAAAACACTCCCCGCCTGGCGTGAATACACGCCACCCAATAAATCCTAGACAGTTTGCTTCACTGGGCCTCTGGGGGGAGAAGAAGCACTATCTCTGAAACAGGCTTAAGAAAGAGTTTGGTCACTCCTGTTCGTGTGACCTTGATCTCGACCTTTCGCACCTTCCCGTCTTCGCTAGGGAAAGTCTGTGTTACCAGTCCAAGAGGCCATTCATTTCTTGGTACTTGACTATCCTTGAGGATAACAACACTTCCTGGGTTGATGTTTGGATGAGTGGAATGCCACTTCTTGCGTGCCTGTAGGGTTGGGAGGAATTGCTTTCGCCATCTGTCCCAGAAGGTGTTAGACAGGTGCTGTACCTGCCGCCACTGGCGCTTGTAGAGGTCTGAAACTCCAAACTCTCCGGTAGGAGCAGTCAAGACATTCACTTTTTTGAGTGAGAAGGGCAGCTGGAGTGAGCATAAACGAATCCTTAGAGTCGGTTGTCACAGGAACAAGAGGTCTGCCATTTATAATGGCTGTAACTTCTGCCATGAAAGTCACCAGCACCTCATGGGTAAGTTTGTTCTTCAGCTGAAGGAACATGGAGTCCAGGATTCTTCTTGCAAGACCAATCATTCTTTCCCACGAACCCCCAAAATGGGAGGCGTGCGGAGGGTTAAAGGTCCAAGAGCAACCTTGACCTGACAAGTAAGTCTTCACAGTTGTGTTGTCAATGTTTGAGGGTATTTTCAACTCCCGGCAAGCACCTACGAAGTTGGTGCCACGGTCTGAGCGGATGTGTTTGACAGGGCGCGCACAGCAAGAAAGCGCCTTAGCGCGTTGATGAAACTGGAAGTGTCAAGGGATTCTATGACTTCAATATGAACCGCTCGTACACTCATGCACGTGAAGATTACGGCCCATCGTTTACTGTGTGAGTGGCCTCCTCTTGTTCTACGTGAAGAGACACTCCAAGGGCCGAACACATCAAGCCCAACATTTGTGAAGGGAGGTTCTGTTGAGAGACGGTCCGCTGGAAGACTGGGCATCTTTTGAATAGTAAGTGGGGCTCTAAGCCTTCTGCAGGTTATACACTGGTGAATGATGTTACTCACTTTTCTTTTACCACCAACTATCCAAAAGCCAGCTGTACGGACGGCTCCCTCTGTAAACAGACGGCCTTGGTGATAAATTTGTTCGTGGTGATGCTTGATGAGCAAGGTTGCAACCTGATGTTTGCCAGGAATGATCACTGGAGTCTTTTGGCTCTGATCAAGGTTTGCCTTGTGGAGGCGACCTCCGACTCTCAGAAGGCCGAGTGCATCAATGAAAGGATCCAGATTTTTGAGAGGACTACCTTTAGGGATCTGCTCATGTTTTTGGATACATTTGATCTCTTGACTGTAGACTTCCTCCTGTACTGCTTGAATGATGATGTGCGACGCTTGATCAGACTCCTCAACGGTGTATCCTGTTTTGCAGTGATGCCAGCCCTTACAAGGGCTGTTCTTCAAAGTCCGGTTGAAAAGACGGGCTATGTGTATGAGGCGAATAATGGCCCGAGTTAGCGACTTCCAGGATGAGAACTTTGAGAATCGTTGAGAACCGAGCTGCTTGGATGTTGTTGTAGTGCTCAAAGTGGATACCAGAGGGCGAATTTCTGCGTCTGAATCCGGGTCTACAAGCTCATGGGTGCTCTCTGAGGTACTTGTCTCCGGTGTGTACAGAGATTTGGGTCCGCTGAGCCAGTTTGTGTCGTTCAAACGTTCTGCAACGACAGAACGTGTAGCGTGATCTGCGGGGTTCTGTTCTGTTGACACATAGCGCCATTGATCTGGATGAGAAGATCTTCGGATACGTAATACCCGGTTACTTACATACACATAAAAGCGCCTGGTTTCATTAGAAATGTAGCCAAGGACTACCTTGCTGTCTGAGTGGAAGGTTGTAGCATCGAGCTGAAGGTCTAACTCTGCCAAGATTAGGTCTGCTAACTCCACTCCAAGCACTGCTGCGCAAAGTTCCAGTCTTGGAATTGTTTGCTCAGGACGGGGGGCCAGCTTGGCTTTGCCCATTACAAATCCAACATGGTTATTTCCAGCAGAGTCAGTGACTTTTAGATATGCCACAGCGGCGATAGCTTTCGTGGATGCGTCAGAAAATACGCACAATTCCCTTTTGACGGCTGTTGCAGGTGAAGTTGTAGTGTAGGCTCTGGGAATAGAAAGCTGGGACAGTTCTTTCAAAGATGTTCTCCAAGATGTCCATAATTCCTCCATTTCTTGAGGCAAAGGAGAGTTCCAGTCACTTTTCTCAGTTGTGAGCTCTCTCAGAATAGCCTTGCCTTGTATAGTGACTGGCGCTACAAACCCTAAAGGATCGTAGAGGCTGTTGATTGTGGACAAGACACCCCGACGAGTGTAGGGTTTCATCTAATCAGAGACGCTGAATTGGAAGCAGTCGGTCTGGAGGTCCCAATTGATCCCAAGACTACGCTGCATCGGCAGCGCATCTGCGCTGAGGTCCAGGTCTTTAAGGTCTTTTGCACGATCTTCAGCCGGAAAGGCCTCCATGACCTTTTTGTTGTTCGCTGCGATCTTGTGAAGCCGTAGGTTTCATTTGGAGAGAATATCCTGTGTTTTTTTCAGCAAGTTGACTGCAGCTTCGACAGTGGGTAGGGACTTCAATCCATCGTCTACATAGAAGTCACCCATTACGAAGCGTTGCACGTCAGGGTCAATGTGGTGCTCACTGACCTGAACAGACTGGTGCAGTCCATGAATCGCTACTGCGGGTGAAGGGCTATTTCCAAAGACGTGGACTGTCATTCGGTACTCCACAATGTCTTTGGAGGGGTCGTTATCTTGGAACCATAGAAAACGTAAGAAGTTCCTATCGTCTTCTCTTACTGAAAAACAATAGAACATCTGTTCTATGTCCGTTGTAAAGGCGATTGCTTCCTTTCTAAAGCGCATCAGCACACCGAGCAGCGTGTTGTTCAGGTCAGGGCCAGTCAACAGCACGTCGTTGAGCGACACACCATTGTACTGGGCGCTGGAATCGAAGACCACTCGGATTTGATTTGGTTTTCTTGGATGGTACACACCAAAAATTGGCAGGTACCACTGTTCTCCACCCTCACTGGGAGAAGGGGCCAACTCTGCGTGACCGTTCTTGAACATCTTGTCCATGAAATTGAGAAAGTGGTCTCTCATTTCAGGTTTCTTTTCAAAGTTGCGCTTGAGCGACTTGAGACGGTTCAATGCCTGTGGCCTGTTATTGGGGAGCCGTTGACGTGGGCATTTAAAGGGTAATGGAGCTACCCAACTGTTGTTTGCATCTTTTGTTAGTCCTCCTTTCATTATTTTCATGAAGGAGAGGTCTTGGATAGATGGAGCCATGTTGTTGTCGTCTTTGGTCTGCTTGAATATGTTATGTCCTAGGCTGTCAACGTCAGAGTTTGATATCTCCTCAGGATGTGGTTGGAGGTGGTTTGTGTCCTGGGTGTCACCATAACTTTCCTTCACATGGAACACGTTAGGACACGGGTCAAAAAGAGTAGGGCGTCCCCGTTCCGTGGTGTTAGTGTAGAAGGCACTGACTGTTGGTGGCTTGTGAACGCGACCTAAACACACATTGCCTACGATGACCCATCCCAGATCCAACTTCTGAGCATACGGTAGGTTGTGTGAGCCATTGACCTGTTTGCGGACCTTATGGACTCTGAGAATATCCCTACCTAAGAGAAGCATAATTTGGGCCTGTGGGTCGATCTCTGGGATGAGGTGTGCAACGGACTTCAGGTGTGCGTGATGAAAAGCTGCGTTAGGAGTTGGAATCTCCTCTCTGTTGTTTGGAATGTCATCACATTCTATGAGGCTGGGTAGTGGGATGCTGACAGTCTTATCCAAAGATTCCACAATGTAGCCACTGGCCCTTCTTCCTGTTGCTTTCTTTACTCCAGCACATGTTTTCAATGAGTACGGAGCACTTGGACTTTGGTCATTGAAGATTTCGAAGAACTGTGAACGAACTAGTGATCTGTTGCTCTGTTCGTCCAGAATCACATACATTTTCACCGCTTTGTCAGCGTGGCCGGTTGGATACACTTTCACGAGGGATACTTTAGAGCAGGATCGGCCCGTCATGTCTCCGCCACAGACATCTGTACATTTGGTGGCAACATGGGGTTGTGGAGAGCTATCCTCCTCCCCGCCATGCTCTGGAGCAGAGTCTGTGCCTTCAACCCAAGGTGCAGGTCCAGGGTGAAGCGCTGTGTGGTGTTTTTCACTTTTGCATTCATAGCATCTAACATTAAATGTGCAGTTCCTTGCAATGTGAGATGATGAAGCGCAGCATTTGAAACAGATGTTATTCTCTTCTAAGAATGTCTTACGGTCGTCAATGGGCTTTTCTCTGAATGCACGGCATTTGCGTATGGGGTGAGGTTTTTTATGGATTGGACACCGTTTTTCACAGTCGGCGAATTTCGTTGAGAGTTCCCTAGGACCGGAGGTGTCTTTTGGAAATATCTCTGTTTTGTGAACAGAGACTTCACGTTGTCTGTTTGGCCTCCAAGTTTTCTCTGTCCTGGGGGACATGTCTGAGTAAGAGACAAAGTTGAAACTTGGGTCGTTTTTGACACTGGCTTCATGGCTAACAAAGTTTACGAAGCAGGCAAAGGGGGGATATGACACGTGATATTGCTGCTTGTAGGATGCCCCAACTGACGCCCACTTTTCCTGCAGACCAAAGGGGAGCTTCTGTACAATTGGGTTGACGCCTCTTGCTGTATCGAGGAAAGAGAGGCCGGGTAGGTCTCCTTCTGCTTTGGCTGACTCTAGTTCCATCAAAAGATCACTCAACTTTGTTAGTTTTGAATAATCTCGATTTGTTATTTTTGGAAAGGCGTCAATACGTTTGAACAGAGCATCTTCTATTACTTCCGCGGAACCATATGATTGTTCGTGTCTGTCCCATATCATAGCCAAGCCTGCTGCTGGATGGTTGATGTGTATTGCTCTTATGTGCTCGACGTGTTCTGATGACTCTTTGCCGAGCCACTTGAATAGGAGATCCATTTCCTCGCTTGGTGTCAGGTCCAAACCTCTGGTTGCGTTTTGAAAAGAACGTTTCCAGGCTCTGTAGTTCTGAGGTCTGTCGTTGAATTGAACTGTTGCCACAAGCTCACGACGAGCAAAATATCTTACAAAGTCGCTAATGTTGGAGTTTTCATTATTGGTGTTTGAAGATGTGGGGTAGGATTTAGGAGCAGGATGACCTTGGTCGTTTTGACGTCTAAGACCTTGCTCAGGAGTGGCATTGTGATGGAACCGAACATTGTGTGTCGTGTCGACCTTCTCATCTTTGTAGATGTAAGGCTGCTGTGAGGTGAGGCGAGTTGGTTGAGAAGCTGCATTGTGACCATGTGTATGATGGGAAGCTAGATTGGCTTGAGCTGGATGGAATGAGTCTGCTTCAGGTTTGATAGATGACGTTGGAGTTTGGTAGTTAGGGCTTTGCTCTCTTTTTGCTATAACACCATCATCAAGCAGCTGAGCGTCTGTGTTTGCTGATTCAGCTTGGTCAATCACGTATTGTTCTGTGCGTTGTGCAGCTTCCAAAGAACTCAAGTCCAAATTTGACATCAAAGTTTGTCTTTCGCTATTTGCCTCTACCGCAGCTTCAAGGGCTTCGGCCTCAGCTATGGCTGCAGCTGTCTCTTTCTTGTAATTGAGCATTTCTATTGAGGCCTCTAGCTTAGCTTTTTCTAGCTTCAGGCTCATTTCCTCTTTGGCGTAGGACATGCGTGCCTTTGCTGCCTCGGCTCTCGCTCTCGCTTTTGCAGCAGCAGACCCCGTTGATGTTACACTTGAGTATGTAGCAGAACATGTAGCGCGGGACCGCGTCTTTAATGAAGCTGCTTTCTCGGACATGGCGTTGTCTATTGACGTACCTCTGTTTAGACACCGCTGTGATGGTCATCCACTGGTTGCGTGTGATGACGTTGTTAGCAGCGTCCCTCAGTTGGCTGCGTTATCTTCCCGCTAGAAAGCGTTGTTTTACTATGCCGCCCTCGGTATATGTGTTCCGATACACCTAGGCAGTTAGATGAACTCTTTCCCCACATCACCACTCTGAAGACGGTCCTTCGTTGTCCACAGGTTTATTGACATAGAGATAGAGTAAAACTAAAACACACAAAAGACATAATAAACACAAACGAAATGTATTGTCTTGTCATAAACATCACACAAATATAATCTGAGCAATAAAACAATTCAATACATACCAACGATGCTATCAAAAGGAATAGAATGCAGGCAGACTCAACTGAATAGAGAAAAAACAACTACTACAAAAGGCAGTTCTGAGCCGACTCACTTCCTGGTTCCTGTCACCTGACAATTTCCAGTTTTCAAAATAAAACGTATAACATAGATTTAACTTTTGTAACAAAACAGAATGAATACATGCTTTATTATCAACATTTACATTTGTTGAAGCTGGTAATTGGCAAAACGACATGTACATATTTCCCTGTATCGATATATGCTATAAAGTACAGGGATATGCTAATAAGGTTGCCGGTCAGTTTGTCCACTTTTCCTAATATATTTTTTCAATTTGATCCCCCGGTCGAACATCCCACCACGTGCTGGCTATTCAGATGATAATGTTAAGAGATGGGAGAGAGAGATTCAAATGATGATATTAGAGGAGAGCGATGGTTAGAGAGATGGCTGCTGTCACCGTTATGCGTCCATGACACCTCAATGTGCCATAGTCATTTGCGTGTGTGAATGTGTGTTACTGTGTGTGTGGCAATATGAGAATTGATGCAGAGGGCTGACCTCCTCGGCCCCTCTCATTTCCATTCAGCCATTTTAGTTCTTTTTCAGAACCGGCGGAGCCATTGTGGCTCAACCGGGGAGCAGTTTGTCCTCATTAGAACTGTTCTGAATGAAACCAGAGAACAAAGCAGGCTGCTGCGTATACACTTTTTGATGTTGTGTAACAGCCGAGAAGAGAGTGAGCTGTCCTCTCATTTATCATTGCATGGTTAATTAGTGTTTACCTTTTTTAATACACATGCCATTTGCACAAATTAGAAATTAACACGGTTGTGATTTATGAATAGAGGATAAGGATGCCAATAAAGAAATCATTGCGCAGTTTCTGCGTGGCTCATATTTTGTAAAGCACCAGAGATGTGACACAAGCATCTGTTTATCTGCAAGGGGATCGGTGGGCCTGATGATATGTGAGCTCCAATGACCATTATTATACCGAGAAAAATGTCTTGATATATAAGTCTTTGCTGCCACGCCGACGTTATGGTTATGGATTAGGCACATTCCGTAAGTGCGGGACTATGCTGTGAGCGAGGCAGAGACGTATCGGGCGTGTAAAAACTGAATCTGTTATGTAGTAAATCATTTTTTCAGCCTGCTTCTTTTTTCCTTTACACCTATACCACCCGTGCAGGGTCATATTTTTCTAGGCAAAATATTTAAAACGCCACTTCTTCTTCAGCTTCTCCATCGGTTTGGTTTGCCTCGCCTGTTTTATCCAATTTGACTTTGTCTTCGCTCCCGTCTTCACTGCAGAGCTCGCTTACCTGCGCACTCCTTTGTCCTCCCGTCTTCTCCGAGCTGTTTCATGTACAGACAGGTAACAATCAGGCTTTTACTGGAGGCACTCGGGTATGAATGGGGACCGTATCCTCAATACACCTGTCAAAGGTCATTTTACAGTGCCGGAGACTAAAACACAGCCATACACACACAGGACAGATTCACGGTAGAATGGAGGGCAGTTAGTGACAAATGGTGACAGATTGATCCAGTGCAAGTCCAGTCGGTGTCACCTGGAAACATGTGAGAGGTGGATTCAGTGTGTGACTGTGTGTGTGTGTGTGTGTGTGTGTGTGTTGTTTCCTTCATTGTTTCTCTGTAATGCCACCACATCAAAGCAAAGGCCTACAGAATCCTGAACCAACGGATTTGTCAGATGAAGAACTAAATGCACAGTTATAACTGCACTGTTATACCTGTGAAGATTTGCGTGGTGCATTCAATTGCAATCACAATAATCACTATTACACTACTATCTATTTTGAAAGACAACTTAAAATACTGAGACTTTAGTGGCTGAAGAACACACAGGCTATAAAGACAAATAAACATCAGTCTCTGTGGAGATGAAAATGAGGCTAAAAGAACTCGCTGTGCACTACTTGTATGACTACAGCACCATTGTTACATTATCAGCTCTTAACGTCAATGATGGGACCCTAATCTGTGATTGCGAGTCCAAGGTGCCACCACTAGGTCACTTTCAATAGAATATGGCGACTAAGTCAGTGGCCCTACACGTCAAACTGTGGCACTCAACATTACCGTGGTGATGCTGGGAGTAAAAGAGGAGGTGAGGTCCAGTAGTATAAAGAGACATAACGTTAGCAAAGGGGGGATGTTCATTTGGATAGTACATGGATGGGTTTCTCTTACACAGGACTTAAACCCAGGTGACCAGTGTCCTACGCTAAAACAAAACATCACTACGAAGTGTACATAACATTGTGCACAAAACATAGTCTAGGTTACGCAATGTCACTACTTATCTATCTGCAGAGGTTTACGAGACCTTACAAGGTTGTGTGCATGACATAACTCAAGTTACACATATTTGGTACCTTTATCTAATTGCAACAGTGGCGAGATTAAAGGGAACAATGGAGAGAGGGATGCAAAACTGATTCAAACATTCACATATATAATTGAGTGATATATCTCATTTCACCTCTTTTTCCACATATTAATGCCAACTACAAAATTGTCAAAATGTGAAACAGCAGTAAAAAGAGGGTAAATTGTATGAAGCGATTGCAGTGTCCTCCTGTTCACCACAATAAATCTCTTCTGCTTTGTCCTGGTTTCACCTCCCTCCAGGCTAAACATTCACTCTCTCATTCCCGCATTGAAAATTATGAAAATCACCCCCATAATATTCAGCCAGAGCCTGTTATATAAATTTATATATAGCAACCTTATTAAATCAGTTCAAAGTAGGACGTTCCCATGATTACATTGAAGTGAAGGGGGGAGGAGGAAGGGCATACAAAAAGAGGCGAAAAGGGGAGAGGGAATGAAAATCAATGCCACTCGGTAATTGCGTATTACAGCGTTATTTTGTGCATTGATATTGATAATACGTATGTTTACATTTGCTGTGATTAAAATCAATGCCGCAAAGTGAATTATGACAACGTGGCCTGATGGGACGGCTTTATGGCTGAGAGGGACTAACGAGGTGGTTGATGGTGAGGAAGGATTGCCTCCATCCATCTCTCCACTGAAAACTTCCTGCAAGGGAGCGAGGGAGCAGGGAGCCAGGGAGCGGTTCGCATGGACTGTCGCAGGTAAACTTTTCTCAAACATCTTATGAGGCGTCTGGGTCCAAACCAAACACAAAGTTAGGAGGGGGGGGGGGGGGGGGGGGAGGGTTAACACGCCGTCAGCGTGGCTTTATTTAGAAAACATAAAAGCAATTGTGGGGTTCTTGGGTTAAGACGTCGTCCACTTGCAGCCGGTCCCACCGGGATCAAACACACATCCAAAAAACAACTTAAAGCGTCCTGGGTTTTCCTTCTTTGCCTAGGACAGAAATGTGGTCATTAGCCAGGGGTTGATTTCAATATCACTTCTCTACAGGGTCGAACAAAGTGACGTCTCAACTTACCGCCCGATGGTGAGCGTTCTGCTCAGGCTATGAGCCGGGCACACACAGAGAGGCCAGGGTGCAGCTCCTGTTATGCCGCTACCCTTATTGGCAACTCAACACAGCCGTGCTCCTGTGAGCGGGGCTGGGAACATATCACCCTGATTGAGGATTAATCTGGGGACGTACCTCCCATCAATGACCCGCCCCAAGAGCTGCACCCCCCTCTGCGTACGCTGGTGCTGCAATAGAAACTCTCACCTGATCGAGGGCAGGTTAGGGCCGAGACTAGGGCACAATCTCCAAGATAATTTAAGTGGGGATTTCATTGTGATTTTAAAACTCAATACATGATTAGGTGGTGCACTGAAGGATCTATTCAAACAGCACAAAATAATTCATTATCTAGTCATTCTTATGTGGAGCAAAATCTATAAAAGCTCAAAGCTGAAGGATCCAAACTAAGGTCAAAGAAGGACCAACAACTTTACTCCAAACAGAACTAGCATCAGTATTGGTTGGACAAATTAAAATGTCCAAGATGCCCATTGATATTTAGTTGATGTTAGTTTCTAGGATTGCAATGTCTGTTTGTTTCTCCACTACTGGTTCAGACCAAATCTCAACAACATTGGGATGGGACGGAGATTGTGAGAGATACCTTTTTTTACAGACTGAATAAAAGTTAAGTTGGTAACCCCATAACTTTTGCCGCCATCATAAGGTCAACATTTTGATTTGAAGTGTTTTCAGCATGCTGATTTTAGTACTTAACTAAAAGCAACACCGTACATTACCGCAGGCTTACGGAGCTACATTCTACCATATATGTAGACTGTTATTCCTGTTACAATGTCTGTGATGTGACCCCCCTTCTTGCTATCGCTTCCTTCTCACTGAGAGCTGTTGAGCACAGTTCCTTTACTAACACTGTTATGTGGCTTTTCAGATGATCCGTTCCATGTTGGCTCAGTGTTTTTGGCATCAGGTGCCTCGGCTAAGTGTACGCTTCTCCATTGTGTAAATGGGTTAGGGGGTGTTTTTGAAATTAGATCCACACGGAGGCGTTTAAATGCCCTCTAATATGTACACATACAGTACGTGCACATGCATTATAAACACGGCCACGGACACCAATACACATCTGTGAGCTCACCGCAGCTTCCTTGGAAACCACAGAGAGCCACGTCCGACAATGCAGAGATGTGGGAGAGTTATCGGATATGCACACACTGCCCCAGGTACGTTCCTGCCCTGGTGTGCTCTCACTGGTTCGCCGCATCTGCTTTACAATACAAACCATGTGCTGTTAGAGACCCCATCATTTATTTCCTCAGGACAACTCTTGATTTGAACCGCTTTGTCGAATCCAAGCATTTTGACAATTGAAAAGTACTACAGCATGCATGTGTACTAGTGCGAGCAACAAATCCTGATCCTTTCTCAAGGTTAAGTAAACATGATGAGAGAGTAATGCTTTCACACTTGCCAAATTGTTGTTTAATGACTATGGGAAACCACTCCTGACTTGAGAGCGTTGTACATTAACATGCCGCAAATACGCTTTGGCTTCCACAAACAAGTCGAAACACTCCACGTGTGGTTGTGTGTGTGGTTGTCTGTGTGTGTGTGTAAATTAATATGGGACACATTTGTTTATTGACCAGTTTGGGGCAGAGGGAAGCACTTTCAGTCTAGGTGCCAATCCATCGCTGCATGTTAGTGAAACCACCCAGTCCATTAAGCCAAATTCATGAAAATGGCTTCTTGTTTTTTCCAACAAAAATGGAAGAGAGGAAGGAATATGAAGAGCTTAATAGAGATGAATGAAGGAAATGTGTGATTCAGGTAAGGAAGGTAAGGGAGGAAGAATCCCAGCAGTATCTTCCCCCCACACCCACCTCCCTATTCAGTCTTAGTGTTGTTAAGTTTGTTAACTTGAATTCAAATGTTCTGCAGCAGAGGTGACCCAAAGGTGTCGAGGTGAGTGGAAGGCAGAAAGTTAATTAGGAAAAAAGACAAACATCCTTTCTCTCTTTATATATGAACACTATGCATGTGTGTGTTTGTGTGTGTGCATGAGCGTCACGTTTCTGGATAAGTGGTGCCGTTTGAGGTATCCTTGATTGAGCTTAAATTAAGTGAGCGCTTTAGTTTCAGGCCGGCCATTATTCAAGCCAGTGCCACCTGTATATTTGATCATATTTTAGCTAGAAGCCAGTTTTGAGCCTGTCCAGCTGCCTTTTGCTGTGTTAACCTGCTGCTGCTGCTGCTGCTGTTCCTCAATCTGTTTCACATTAAAAGCTTTCCAGGTTTTTATGGGCCTCCCTGGAGGGCTTTTATTGTGAAAGATCTGCAGGACGTGTTTATTAACAGCAGATTGACTGCTAAAAAACGTCATAAATTTTCAAATGCCAAGACAACTTAGAATTAGAGACACACTTTAGAGAGATGTCTCTTTGCTTTCCCATCTCTTGACTTTTTAATATGCTGCAGATGTTGCTCATCCAAACTCAACCGTACTTTTAAACCACAGATGTCTTCCTGCACTGACTCTTCACATTAAAAGCCTCCCATTTGAAAGAACTTAATCAACCGATCAAAAACACTGCAAAGTAGATGCACTTGGAAGTAATTAGTCTTAAAAGTATTACCATGAAAACGAATCTTAGACTGTGATTATACAATGTGAAACATTCTTGGACATATGATTCCCCATCATTTACAAGTCTATTTCAAAATCTCTCCATATCGATTTACAGAACATGAGCAAAATGACAGTTAAAGGGGTTTTATTCTACTAAAGCTGAAGTGCACTTTCGCCTGTAAGCAATGGAACATCGCTCCCTTTCTTCCTCGATGGTGTGTACTTGTGCTCTTACGTTGAACTGAACATGGGTATATCTGTTTTCTTGTCCCCAACCCCATCAGTACTTTGTGTTGGGGGGCCGCGTGTGTGTGTCTGTGTGTGTGTGTGGATCGTTGCGGTGTGCGAGCCACGGGGACAGTGAAATATAGCCACAATTAGCCCTGGACACAGTTCAATGATGATAGAGAGGCTCGGCACCCCTTAGACCATGATTAAAAGGCCTGCCCAGCCCACCGCTGATAGAGACAACTGATCCCACATTATTAGTAGTACGATCACCACCCAGCAGCAGCAGCTTCATTCTAATGGGATCTCTCATAGTTTTTGGTCATTTACCATTTACCACTGAATGCATTTAGCTCTTGATTGGCGTGTTGCAGTATTCTGATTCCTCCACTCAATGCTTTTCATGTAGGTTTGAATCTAAATGAAGGGGCTTCTGCTGTAAATGTCACTTCCAAGTCCAACCCTTAGGTTATCTTCTGACAAATGTTCAGGAACAAATAACTAATGGGGACTTTGTTTTAATTTCAAATATCATCAAACACATCTAATACATATGTTATGCAAGTATTATATTTAATATGTTTGGGAATTGTTCATTCCATCTGAGTTTGGATTGGTCTGAAGCCTTCACTTTTTTAACGTTTTTTAAAATTATTTTTTCTATATATTCTTTCAACGTTGCTTTTTGCCTCCAGAGTTAAAACAACCTCCTCTCCTTTTTTTGTGAATCCTGAATCCTGTCCTAGTGAAACTATTTCAGATCTCTGCCGCTTTGTGACCCTTGCACCTTTTCAACATGGGCTGCATACTGTTTTCCGTTCCCTTCCTCTATTTTCTTTCCTTCTTTTTTCGCCCTCACTTCGCATCCTCCCCTCAGTTGCCGCCGCGCTCGTAGATCAATGCTGAGACCTTCTTTATCTTTTACACATCAGTAGTGCGGCGCCGTTCAGCCCTCCGCCCCATTTATTCTCAACAGCTTTTTTTCTTTTTTACATTATAATGCTGCTGCTCTGTCTCTATTTCAGGCTGCTCAGGGATGACGCTGCTGATCTGACTGACCTCTGCGCACAGAGAGACAAAAAAGGCATCCATGCACACAGATATATGCATGTGCATGGACAGTCCACACAGGCACGCCCGTCTGAGTGTAAGCAAAGACATCTGAGGACATCGGCCATGGAAGAGGTTCAAAAACACACATAAGTGGATCCATTCGTGCAAGACGGTGCACACTCATGGACACAGAGAGGTGTGCCGCGACACACACACACTCACAGTTGTGCTGACCATGGTGCAGATATACAACCACAATCACAGCGTCCCTGTCCAAAACTGTGTGAGGAAAGTCAGTCTTTACAAAAAAAAATGAGAAAGGTTGATAGATGGAGGCCTGGTAATGAAATGGAGACATCAAGGAGCATGAAGGGGGGGGGGGGGGGGGAGGGGAGCGTGGAAAGAAGCTGAAAGAGAAAGAGAGAGAGAAAGAAGGGGAGAGAGGGGGGATAAGAAGAAGAATAGCCTTTCGCCTGTGTTCCATCAAGGGAGAAATTACACATTTACTAAGGTTTTTTCTTGAGACGACGGCCCTCATAGATCAAACCGCTTGGATGTACCAGCCAATTTTCAACATGAAATATAGACACCAGAAATGTATTACACCTGTGTTCTCTCTCTCTCCCTCTCCCACCCAAAGGTGGATGCATCTACATCACTGTCTCCCCCGCGTCTCTCTTCCCCTCTTCCTCAGTCCCTCTCTCCCTCTGACATGTACATTATGTTATCTGTCGCTACATCTGCTTGACAAATGGAGAAGTCGATCATATTCAATAATTATTTGACCTTTTTCTTTTGCGTTGTATTCCTGTTGCTCTTTTAGTGCAGCAACGTTGAGAAGACTTTTTAAAGTGGAGCAATTTACAAAATGGTTGGCTTTTGGCTTTGATACCATGATCCGCACTTTAAGGGACACCGTTTCACTTTTTTTTTTTCATTTGTATTTTTATTTATTAAAAGATGAATGAAAAAAAGGGATTTGCCATGGATGTAGTAAAAATATATAGATAAAAACAAAAGTAAAATCCCTTAATTTTTTTTAAATCTGCAATTAAAGATTTAAAATACTGCACATATTTTCGTTTTCAATAAAACATAATGATTTCAATCCCAAAATCATCATTTGTGGGCACTATAAAGCATGTATATTCTAGGTCTTTATTAATAAAACCTATTCATGTGAGGGCATATTTTTTGTTATTACAACAGTTTTTTCACCATATTGCCATTATTTATTCCCCAAATCCATTCCAGTTATAGGTACTGATGAAGACATTAATAAATGATTGTATCTGCTAACAGCTGGATACAATCTTTTATTAATTGTGTATACTGCTTATCAGTCCTAAATGGGGGGTTGAATGTTAAAGTGTAGCACACTTGGACAAACGTGACATCCAGGCGTGCGTTGAGTTCGATGAATCATTTATTACTTAACGGACAGTGGTAGAAGTGTGCACCAGCGCCAGTTTACAGGTACACTTGTTTTCCTCTTCTTCCTTCTTCTCTACATTTTTCTCCAAACCCGCGAATAACCCCTCCCGCTACACTTCCTGTACAAGGACCCGTTAGGTGACCTCAGTGCCTGTGTGGGCACCCCTTGTTCTCACCTAATCATAGATATATAATATACAGTATAATCAATCCAAGCACAGAAACATATGCCGGTTCCATAAACATAACTAGAAAAATCAAATCAACAGATAATGCAATAGGGGGGTGTCCACTTCCTGTAGCAACTCACTCTGGACCCCACAAAAGTACGACCATTATTTGACATCAGTTCAGGGGCATCCTGGGGAGGGGGGGGGGTCATTATAACACGGACCATAAGGAACCTAAAACAAACTAGTGGTTTAGTAAAGCTTAAGCGATAGTTCTGGAAGGAAGACTCCCCTTTCACGGTGGGTCAATAGGGCTGGCGTCTTAGCTGTTTGCAAACAGCGAAGGGGGCGGGGGAGGGTGGTTTCCACCAGTAACAAACAACCAACCAGAAGCGGCTATGGGTCGGGTGACCAATCATAGCATTGCTGTCAAACTATTTAAGGAGTGATCTTGGCGGGTCCTGTCAGCTGTCATTTCAGGTCGGACCAGACACAACCCTCCTCCACCCCAGGCACCTCCGGTCTAACAACAGGTGGCATCAGCCACTACAACTTTCTGGCGTCACCACCACCACCACCACCAGTGTCTGGACTCTAGGGGGGGAATTCTGGAGGAGCCGTACTGTATCGCCTCCCCCGATTATCCTGTTCGAGGATGGAGTCCAAATCGCCAAAGACTATAATTCTGTTTCATACGTAATAATGGGGTCTATTTGCAGAACGAGTCTCTCCTGATTGAACTGATTTTGATGTGAACAAATGGATCCAATGTATTTCAGGTTGAGAATATCAACATTCTCCATATCCCCGTGGTCTGCAGAAATACACAAAGGCAACATTTTACCCACCCGTCGACACTTTTCTACGCCCCGGATAATTGTACCTTCTCACATGACACAAGTTTTCGTCTAGAAATCACCTCAACTGAACTGCAAACAAAAAGGACACGACTATTTTTGTTTTACTGGGACCTTTTGAATACCACACCTGACACAATAAGGAAATTAGAGAGGTTAAAGTGAAAAAAAGGTGCTGCTATCACACTTCCATTGTTCACAGCGCTTGAGCTCCATGATGTCAGCGAGGTGTTGTTGCAGTCTGACCTGTTAATGCCCAGTGCGGCGTGAACAGCTGACACCTGGAGAGCAGGATGTGTTTAGTCCGCCGTACATCCTGCAACACCCACTCACAAATCTGACGAACACACACACACACACACACACACACAGACATGCACGCAAACACACGCGCGCAGGTTGAACGTTCTTTCAAATATTTTACACTACTGGAATCAAAATATATCACAGAAAAACATTAGAAATAAAGTATTTGAGCCTATTACCCGGAACATGACTTCCCAGCGATGATACAAGTAGAAGCTTCAAGGAGATTTTAGGCTGTAAAAATATACAAGATTTTTTTTTCCAGGAGCAGAGATAAAACATTCAAAGTATGAGGGCTGAAATTATCTTTCATAATGACTTTGTAGTTTGGGACCAGCAACCGCTGGTTCTAGTTTTCGAAGATGATCTTTCTCTGTGTAAAGGTGATAAAAGCGTGTTTTACAACATTTGACATATTGACATTGATGTCTAACAACATCACGAGGAACTTTTAACAAAGAATCTGTCTGAAGTGTAATACTGACGCCTCTATAGGACATTACAGAGACTATTCCTATAAAGTTGTCTATGCTAATTCCCACTCGGTCAGAAATCAAGCAGGTTACTACATCCTGTCCAAAAAGCACCGACGCCTGGCCGCATTACTGGGCCCTCTGGAGGGACCCGTCTACTGTAAAGTAGCTTTCGAAGGACTGCCACAATAAACAAGAAAGTTCCTTACAGTAAATTTAAAGGTACATATTAAACGTTGCGCTAATATATATTTTTTCCTATCAACACCCTTTTTTGGTGTACGTCCCCCATCATTCTCGTCCCCATTGTGTCCAAGAGTAGAAAATAAAACAGCTCCATTGAGTCCACTGGACGCGCCTGTTCCACGTGGAAACCCAGAGAAATATTCAATGTTGAGTCATAGTTTTCTCCTGCTTCCCACCAAGTGACACACAAATCAAAATAAAGTAGCTTCAATGTCTTACACATTATTATTTTGAAGAAAAAACTCCATATCACAAAAAGTTTCACATACACCGCCCACTTCATCACGCCACGATTCCCGAGTGATAGATGCTGTGATACAGGAGAAAAGAGGGTAAGTAGAGGGAGGATCTTCATGTAAAATTCACTTAGCTGCCATATGTTTTTTTCCCCCTTGTGGGACAAGATTAATTGCGTTATAACTTCTTTTAGGTTGGGACGGAGGGAGAAAAATGGCAGCGGGTGCAAACTACTCCCTCCTCCTCCTCCTCCTCTCTGTGGCGACCATCTCTTAATACATCCTGAGAAATTGAGGTTAAGAGGGGATATCCAGGGGGTTATCTGGCGTTGCGGGACTCGGCGTGCGGAGATTGATGGTCTTAAGGGGCCGGGGTGCAGTGGTCATATTCATATGGTAATTCCTCCCCATTGTCCCTACGGAAACCGAGGCTTTCTTTAATCTGAGAGGGAGGCCTCCTCTCCGTCTCTCTGCCACAACCAAAGCCCGGCGTCACTTTATCATCTCCACAGATGCTGATGATGATGACGACGTCTGGATGGATGTATCAAAGCAGCATGTTCCGTGTGTGTTAATCAGAAAGTAGGAGAGGTGGGAGCATTGTTGATGGATAATGTTAGATGGTTGGGGGGGGGGGGGGGTGTATGGTGAATACAATGATAACTCTATACTGACTGTTATTTTAATCCCCCATTCTGCCAGAAAAAGGAGATAACTTCCATCCGTTTGTGACTAAGAGGCATTTACAATTTCCACTCCAGAAGTCCAATTTTTAGATATCAATCCTTTACACTTGTAAATCCATCTATTCAAACGTCTGGGATTGTATGAACGCATTATGCCTTCTTTATATTTTTTCATTTGGTTATCTATTTTGTGACATTTGTATTTTGCAAAAGGGGCATATTTGTTCAAATTGAACTATTAGCATTTATCAAAGTCAATGAAAGCCTCATCTTTTAAACCTTCAGCCAAAATCCGCAACTTTGCATGTGTTTGTACCCTCCGACAGATAAATTACATTCTTTAATGCTCATGGTCTCTAGTGCCTGAGGGGAAGGGGACTAAAGAATCAAATGTCAATTTTACGAACAAATTTTAGAGCCGCCGTTCAGTACGGATGCAGATAATGTGCAGTAAACCTGCCTGCAGTCGATCCATACGCTCACAGGGTGAATCTATGCATGTGGGCCCCCGTCTCCCATAATATATGGCTTATCTATATACTTGGTGGATCTATATATCCAGTACATGGCTGTTCAATAGCAATGCATCTGAGCCCAGTAGATAGACAACAAGACGTCTCCTCTGAGAGTCCAAAACATGGTTACCCACACACACCCACACACACAAACACTTTTTACCTGCACTCAACCAAAGCCTGCTTGAAAATGATTGTATATATTTATTTAAATGTTATATTTATAACCACAATGCATCTGATGTGTGAATCTTCTATCGTTGCCTTTTCTTCTTTTTTCTTTTCACAATCTGGTTATGGAGATAAGAAAAATATAAACATGCCAGCATAAACAGTAAATGCCAGGTGTACATGGAAAGCCCCGAACTGGTGAGAGGACTCACACCAGGGACCCTTCCTTCTGTGTGAGAAAAGAGCTCACCGCTGCACCACTGTGTCGCTATCACAAGTTAAACTTTCACTTCAAGGTAATTCTGAAAACATGGCCGCTAATATTAAATCAAGCAGAGTTGCCGTTTGTTGATAAATAATAATAATATAATATATAATATATATATAATATAATATATATATATATATACTGTATATATATATATATATATATAGTACTGTTGGTCAAAGTACTATAAACCTAAGTAGAATTTCAATATAAAGTCCATATCATCACATTCAAACCATGTTTTGTTGATGGACTACTTCCATTAAAGTTGGACCATCCAATGGCTTGAACTTCAGTGTAAAGATTGCCACAAAGAAAGGGAAACACAGTCCAGGAAGTGAAAGTAAACAATAGAAATGAGTTCTGCCAATGATTTTTCTTAACCGAAACAGATATAGAGAGACTTAGCAAGGTGGCACACAGACACTAGGGTACACACCACAGTTTTGATTAAGTTGGGCTGCAGTGATGCTCTGATCGCTCTCTTTAACCACCAACCATTGACTTCCAGCCCACCGCTGCTGCTGAGAGCACTTTTCCCTCAGATCAACACTCACACACTCACACACACTCTCACCACCGCCTCCTCTTCTTAATCAATACCCGTATTAATCATCCAAAATATCTGTGTGACAAACCAATTATTAATCTGCACCGTCAAGTCCAATACAGGGATAATGAATTTAGTGGTAAAGCTGTGGACTCCATCCGTTCATTAACTGCTGATGGCTGCGGTAATGACTGCTCAATGTCACCCAGGATATTCTACCGCTATTGATGAAGCGGCAACGTTGGGTGCGCACACCAACTCGCGCACACACACATACAGTATGCATTCATAGGGAGAAGTGTTTACACATTTAGATACAGTTACAGGTCACCAAAAACAGGTCACAATAAAGATGTCCACTAGAGGGTGTCCTCTCTTCCTCTTCCATCCCTTCCTTTTTCTCCCCTCTCTCTCCATGTACGTCCTGACATCCCCTCTCCATCCCCCCTCCCTCTACAACTTCCTCCCTTCCGTCTTCCTCTCACCCTGTACCCCCCCTCTTTATATTGATGTCTTCACTCCTCGCTCCAATAAGCATCTAATCAACAGCAGAGAGGATCAGATCAGATCACAGCAGAATGATGGATCTGGGAATCATTTACTGGGACCAGCCCACTCTGCTAAACCCCTGGTACGCACCGTCAGGATGATAGCCTGATGAAATGATGAGCTCTCCGTTCCACTCCACGAGTCCACTGCTAAAAAAAAGCTGAGGAAACTTTAGGATGGGGAATTTGACCCCTCTTTTTGGACTTTAATGCTGAATAAAAGTCAATTTGTTGAAAAAGAGTTGAAGTACATACACTTCTGTTCTTACAGGAGTTCTTATTTGGAACATCTTTTGTGTCAATATGATAAGGTTTCAACAATCAATCAACAAAATGAATTATTCAGGGTCACATGTTGGTCTGAACCTTCCTTAGAGAACTGGTGGAGGTCACACGACCCGACCCGCACGTAAAGACGACACACGCAGCATGCTGCAGCAAAAATGGACGCCGGCTGGAGTCAGCGAACACGGCTTCATTTTGAAAGTGTCATTCAGTTGAAGCCACCAAATTTTGTCTGAAGCAATAAATGCTACTTCAGAAGTGTGTGTAGGTGCGGACCCAGATCCCGACTAGTGTCACATGTGGAAGATCCGATCCATGAGAATTGTGTTGTTCACAAGCTTGTGAAAAGAAACAAACCTTTCACAGTCACATATGAGCAACAACTGCCTTTGCCTGCAGTTTGAGCATCTCCCGTGTCAATGCAACATTATGCTCAGCCAAGGGGACTAATGCATTGTAATATATTGTAGTGTGGAAAATAATATTGTTATTTACAACCTCCAAGTATCACAGATTTACATGTAATGTCTGCACATGTCTGGAAAAATTCAAATTGTAACGGGATAGAAGCTCACCATGTAGCTTGCAATGTAGCTTAATCCAAATCTAATAGACTGCCACAGTTTAGTGCAACTGAAGTCCACTACCGGTTTGCAGAGGTGATGATCCGCACCAGCTCTCTGTGTCAATAAACAAAAAGAGAGGACCCACAAGCAAAAATAGAAAAGCAAACAACAACAACATTAAATCGCCCGGCTGTCCTCAGCGAGTCCTCCTGCCCTCCATGTTGTCTGATGCCCGCTCCCCTCTCTGATCCCAGCAGCCCCCACATTTGCATACAAATGAACATCCAAACGGGCTCTATGACATAATTGACTTGCAATTAGAAATTTCCTTGAGCTGGTCACTTTGTACTGGATGGAGCAAGTGCACAAAATGAGGAACCACGTACACACACACATACACAGAAGGAGAGAGAAATGGCTGCTGTTTTGCATATTAATGAGAGTCATTAGCTGTCGCTTGGCAATGGCTGGCAAGGAGACTTATTTATGCCCTGGCCCTCGTGCCTGACTGGGGGAAAGTGTCCACTTCAGCGACCAGCGCTAATTGTTTCTGAGCATGTTGTCCGGCCGATCATCATCATCATCATGGGAAATTAGGCCCGCTTCAAAAAGACGACTTGGCTGACGTTGAGGGTGGCCTATTATGATAACTCTATGTAAGCTTTTAACTTCTGGTGCTCTACATGAGCCAAGCTTTTAACTTGGACCCATTAAGGGCCTTGTATCTTGCTGTTTCACTCCAAGTAACAACTATTGAATTCCAAAAGGCTGAGAGATGAGCCAGAATAGAGTGACTGGAGCAGATGGAAGTGTGGCAAGGACTTTTATCAGAATGTTCTTTCTTTCTGGATTGACAACAACGCAAATGCAAACGGATATACATCACATTACATTTAACTGACGCTTTCATCCAAAGCGACTTATATTGCATAATTTTATGCATTACATTTTGCCTGGCGAGTAGTTGGGGATTGGGTGTCTTGCTCGGGGACACTTCAACATCTGGGATTCAAACCCCTTGCGGTTCCCAGCGCACCACTCCATGCGCCACCATCGCCCCCCCCGATATAAGAACCAAAGCAATCACACCTATTTAGACATTGGATGGCTAATTTAACCTGTGTCTGCTGAAGGGGAAAAGTTCCCCTGAGCAAACATAGCTCTAACATGAGTGCATCTTACCAGTTTGATGGAAAGTTGAAATGTGTTTTCAGGGAGTTTAAGACATGTTGTTACCAGCTGCTAAACCATTAACAAAAGAAAGAAAATTTCATTGATCCACTAAATGATTTATCGAATTCCTGGTCCAACATGTAAATGTGGCAGTTTCATAACTTTCATAACCAAAACAGACTTTCTTTGGGATTTGAGCTGTTGATGCCGGGAGGTGAAATAAAATATAATTCAAAGTCTGGTGAGAGAAACCAGACTCGTTTTCTGGTAATGTGTATTGGCACATTTCACCATTTATTTTAGTCAAAAAATAAAAAACCTCCATTCAACAAAAAGAATGACCATTATTCCCGCCCTGATAGCTGAGACACACAAGCAGCACAGACCAACGTCCTTAGTCCTCGGCCTAATTATCATGGCTGCTGTGTACATGTGCTCATCTGTGTCTTGTTATCGCTCCATTCCTCCAGCACGGAGCTTTATGGGCTTCTTTACTGAAACGGCTTCCTCATTCTCCCTGTCCCTCTCAGCTGGAGTGCCAGGCGAGCGCCTCTGCAGCGATCTGGAGATGAGGAGTGTGACAACAAAGAGGTGGAGGACAAGGAGGCATTAGTGCACACACTCTCTCTCTCACACACACACAGACACACACAGCCGCAGCATGCGGTAGTTACGGTCTCGACAGCTTTAGCACCCCCATATTGTAAACAGGGGGGTGGTGACCGCCTCCCTGTGCTTGTTAACATCATCTCCGTCATTCAGCAGACGCGGCAATGTCAGCACCTCGCTGTGCCCCGACACGATCAACATTAACCATGACACACACACACACACAGTGGACACACCGACTAGGTACCTTCATTCAGAACTTTGCACAAACAGCAAGCACACACTCACACTAGCTAATTTGTTTGTCTATCCTGCAATACATGTACACACAAATATGCAAACACACACACAAATATAGGTGTTGTATAGTAAATATATGTGCAAGCACACATATTTAACCACACTTACTTCAGACACACACACACCTGCACATCCTGGCAGCTGTGCAATCAGCATTATCCATGTGAGCTCCTTAATGGGCACCTCGTGAAACAGACCACAGCTCTGCTACCAACATCCTCAATAGGAGAGACAAACTACCTCTGCTGGCACACACACACATACACAGTATGTACTGACATGTACACACATATCATCCATGTATACACAGCTTGCATATGTATAAGTGTAATATCATGTAATAGCTAGTTCAGAAGTATTCTTTTGTCTCCCCCCGAGCTCTGCATGAGATCAAATAAAGAAACGTCTGGACTCTCAAATTGGACTTGAACTGACCTGTTGGCTTGTTTTCATCCCCTCGGATCGATTGACTGACCACTCAAGTTATCAAGGCCATGACATTTGCATCAACACACAATTCAAAAGAAGACGACGAAAACGAACACTCACATTACCAAACATTGGTGAAGCAGGAAGGCTGGAACATAAAAAGGGAGCCTGCCACCCATGTCAGATATCCTGCCCTTTCTGCTAACGGCTCCAGAGGCCACAGAGGCTAACTGCTGTCGCTGCCCCCACCTCCGACCAACCCCGACACACACAGCCTCCACCCTTCACTCGAGTGCACGGCCCGCGCACGGGGCTGCCCAGCTCACCAGCCAGCTAGCGGCGACGCTCCCCGATCCACAACTGCCAGTGCGTTTGACCTTTCCTGTCCAGGCCTAATCGGATTGTGTCCCTCTTTATGAAATGAGACGCTAAAGGTCAGCGGGCTGGTTAACATGGGGTGGAGGCCCAGAGCAATGGAATTTGCCTTGGCAGTAAATTACCTTTATTATGTTTGGTCCGTGTGATTCTATACCCTCCCAGCGGCCGCGGGGCCTCTGGACGGGGTGATACATGGAGATGGGCTGCAAGGACTGCGCTGTCCCTAAGGAGGACGGGAAAAAAGGAAAAAACGTCATCACTCCGGAATAGAAAACAAGCTGTGAATTAGAAGTGGGGTGTTGCATGGTGTTACACAAATGCAGTGCAGTTGCAACCCGGTGAGGTTTCTTTCACCTCTTGCTTTGTGTTGCGTGTCCCTTCACTCTGGCTGATTCGGATCTGAGTAGAATATGTAACAGATCAATCACACGCTGCCTTTTTATTTCAACGTTATCAAGAAGATCTGATCTGACAGGCAATACATTTATTGGTCCCCCCACAGGTGAATGGGGGACTCTTTCAGTCAAAGAATTTCTGCTTTAGATTGTAGTGGCCACCATTTAAAATCAAACATAGTTCCTTCCAGGTGCAATTGAGTGAAAAAAAAAATCACAACCCAACACGGAGTCTACTCTTTTCTCTTGTCTGTAGTCCAGTCTCTCGTTCTCTTTGAGAAAATCATTCATACAATAGAGATTAGGGATGGACTTTGAAAAATGGAAAAATGTTTACTACCCTACCACGCCTATGTCCAACGGCAACCAATCCACAATTTGCTTCACCTTCTGTCTGCACACATTTGGACCGGGCACACGTTTAATTCAAATTGGGGGTAGTAACTAATGGCTTTTTTGTTAGTGGGTGATGAATCATTCAGGCAGTATAGATCAGCAGTAAGCCATTTGCAGGATCACATGTTGGTGGGAGCAGGTTGTGAAAAATCCCTTTTAATCCTGCCATTAGCCTTGTGTGAAACGTGCAGCCCCCTTTCCTACAAACTATTTTGCTTTTGCTTTAACGCAAGGCATCGCCGCATTGCTACCCGACTCAAACTGGATCATATTTCATCATCTCGTCTTTAATAATGCTTTTTTGATCAATACAAATTATTGTTAAGTAAATAATTATCAATCAATCAAGTCGTTAGTTACAACTTGTCAACCATTGAAGAGATTCACTTTATCAGATTATTATTCCTATTTTTCTCTATTAATATTACAACTCGTCCAAGAACTCAAAACTTCGGCTCTTGGTCAGCAACAAAATGGTGGTTGTTTAATACTATACAATACTATGGCTAAGCCATGAATATATTCAATTCATGCAGAGGAGACAGCACAACCACTTTGACACGCACGTGTCCAAATGTGTAAGTGAGACAGAGACACCGGGAGGGATCAGGGACGAGTGATGAGGATGAAGACACATCCGTACAGAATGACCTGAGATGAAGAAAACACATCACCCTGGATACTGGACGCTGTCTATTTTGGGGACTGACTTCTCTCTCTCACACACACACACACACACATACACACTATTCCACCAGAGAAATGTTCCCCCGTCACCCGGGGAGTCCTCGCCTGGTTGTCACGTAAACCCCCTTTGATCCATGGCGCGAGCCCCTTCCTGACCCCTCACCCCTTCGTAGCGACTGATCGTCACTCACGCGACACGCTCCCCACATGCGCGCCGCTCGTCTCCAGAACACACGTCGGTGTCACCCAACGGTCACAGAGGCACAGCTGTATTCAGGTTGACGCCCGACTTGCTCCAGGCCACTAACAGGATGATGATCGGGGATGGAACTGATACGTGCAGACAACAAAGAGAAAAGGTTTTCAAGGCCTTTCGCCCGCTGTGAGTATCATGAAAGACGTCAGATGGCGGCGAGCGTTACTAAAGGCGACAACTATCCTGCGAGATTATTTCCTATTCCGCACATGATAGTAATAGATATTTTTTCAATCTTATATGTGATTCAAAAGTCACCTCCAAACTTCCACTTTACCCTTGATAACGTCAGCTCGGATAGAAAAAAAACAAAGAGTTCTGAGAAAAGAAAGAAAGGAAGGAAGTGAGCGCTCGAGTCTAATAGAATCTTAAATCATCTCTCTCTAAAAGCCTCCTCCAGAAACAATTACAGATAAAAAATGAACATTACCCATTTCAAACAGAACATGCGCACATTCATAACCCCCCTAAACCAATTGTAAAAATGTCTCCCCTCTCTGGATGAGCAGCAAATGTTTTCAGACTAATACCATTGGCCTCATCAATTGGCTGCTAATGACCGCGCGGCTTCAGAGCCGATGTGAGCGAAGGGTCGCTGGCAAATTGCTTTGTCTGGAGAGCGTTGCCTGCAAACTCTGGGGAGTGATGCTTTACAGTAAAGGTGGAATCCACACATGTGAATCCTGCGACCCGGGAAACTTGAATCAATATCGACTGAGAGAGCCAGAGACGATGGTTTGAGGCGTTATATCGAGGGCCCGTGGCGTTCGTGATGAATTGCCCGTGGACTCTGTGAACTTTACGGCCGCTTTCGCAACTTTTGCTGGAAGAGCACACGTCACCGGGGATGTGCCCCAAACCGATCCAAATGTTGATCTGGTCAAACAAGCAAGCGAGGTTGAGAGAGCAGGAAAACAGAGCACAATGTAGCTCTCTGTTAAAGTGTGCATTGTGGGATGTAAATGTCTACACAAAGCATTGTGAGAAACCTCTACACAGCGTATGCACGTCTGTTTGTATTGTGTTACCGTGCACATGCACATGCACAAAAAGGCTGGTGACTGCGTCAAACAAAGCACAAACCTGTAGTCCAAAATGTCCTTGTAACAACACACACACATATCACAGTGTAAAATACCCTTCATGGAATCCTTACTGGTATTTGAAGAAGACGCTTGATGATTATGAACTGGGAGTCTGTGGCGACAGTCTGAGAATATTTACAAAAATCTACATTGTTTGGGAGGTAAGACGCAAACACACACGTAATCACACCATAGGGTGTCTTTGAGAATGCAACTTTTAAGGCTTGGCCTCGGGTATGAGTCGTGCAAAGCAATACTGGAAATATTGACGGGATTCAACAGCTAAGAAGAGGAAGGTTGGAGTTTCTCACGACAAGTGAAGCTGTGAGGCAAAAAGAGGTTTGTCAGTACAAAACCCAATGTTCATTACCTAAAGTCATAAAACTATAATACTTAAACTTGCATTAGGAAAAAAGCCCAACTAACTCACACATTAAACACTTGTTATGCTCAGACCCTGTGATCATTACAAAGTCCACCACTTAAGCCTGACACATAAATACTAAGGCTGCGGCACGGCTGTACAGTAAAAACACAAAGAGAGCACACACGCCCTCCATCAAAAATTAACCTGAGTAGCTTTGATAATTATACGATAGCGTTAAATATTTAACGACCAGCGATGGGAGAGATGTTTAGACCAGTGTGAACCAGCATCCACTTCATCCAGGACAATAACAATTACAAACTGCTCACCGCTCTCTGCGTGTCTCAGTGTGTCTCACTCATTCCTCTCTCTCTCTCTCTCTCTCTCTCTCTCTCTATGTGCACCTTCCATTTGCATCGCGGGTAAGGGGGGGGGGGGACGGAAGGAGATGATTTAAGGTAATGAGAGGAGTAAAACATCATTAGTGCAAATTAACTTTTGTCAGCTGAGGTGATCTTGGTGGGGGCACTTCTGTCACCGGCGGCAGCTCAGATAATGGCAATTCATGCATTACCCTTCGTGTGTGTGTGTGTGTTTCTTTGAGTGCTTGTGTGTGTGTTTCATTGAGTGTGTGTGTGTGATATGATGGCCAGCCAGGACGCTTTCAGTCTTAAAGGGCAAGTCCAATCTCTGGAGAAGGCCTCTCTCAGGCACCCCAAGGTGTCTCCATGCCAGCTAATCGCACAAGGGACACTCCGCTG